>NW_018407384.1:12735-12974 GCF_002113885.1 Mizuhopecten yessoensis | reverse complement strand
AGACCCGTCACTATATACAGCTAGAATGTTACTGTGGTGATTTATTTGTACTGTTTCTAGTCCCATCACTACATACAGCTAGTATGTTACCCTGGTGAGTTATCCGAACTGTTTCTGGTCCCATCTCTATGTACATCTTGTATGTTACTTTGGTAAGTTATCCGTACTGTTTCTAGTCCCGTCACCATATACAGCTAGTGTGTTAATTCGGTGAGTTATCTGTACTGTTTCTAATCCAG
>NW_018407384.1:6179-6588 GCF_002113885.1 Mizuhopecten yessoensis | reverse complement strand
ACTAGTTCTAGTCCCGGCACTATATATAGCTAGTATGTTACTTTGTAGATTTATCTGTACTAGTTCTAGTCCGGTCACTATATACAGCTGGTATGTTACTTTGGTGAGTTATCTGTACTAGTTCTAGTCCCGTCACTATGTACAGCTAGTGTGTTATTTTGGTGAGTAATCTGTACTGTTTCTAGTCCCGTCACTATGTACAGCTAGTATGACACTTTGGTGAGTTATCTGTACAGTTTTTAGTCCCGTCACTATGTACAGCTAGTATGTTACTTTGGTGAGTTATCTGTACTAGCTCTAGTCCCGTCACTATATACAGCTAGTATGTTACTTTGGTGAGTTATCTGTACTGTTTCTAGTCCCGTCACTATATACAGCTAGTATGTTACTTTGGTGAGTTATCTGTACT
>NW_018407384.1:1492-1978 GCF_002113885.1 Mizuhopecten yessoensis | reverse complement strand
ATCACTACATACAGCTAGTATGTTACTTTGGTGATTTATCCGTACTGTTTCTAGTCCCATTACTATATACAGCTGGTATGTTACTTTGGTGAGTTATCCGTACTGTTTCTATTCCCGTCACTATATACAGCTGGTATGTTACTTTGGTGATCGATCTGTATTGTTTCTAGTCCCGTCACTATATACAGCTAATATGTTACATTGGTGATTTATCTGTACTAGTTCTAGTCCCGTCACTATATACAGCTGGTATGTTACTTTGGTGATTTATCTGTACTGTTTCTAGACCCTTCACTATATACAGCTAGTATGTTACTTTGGTGATTTCTCTGTACTGTTTCTAGTCCCGTCACTATATACAGCTAGTATATATGTTACTTTGGTGATTTATCTGTACTAGTTCTAGTCCCGTCACTATATACAGCTGGTATGTTACTTTGGTGATTCATCTGTACTGTTTCTAGTCCCGTCACTGTATATAGCTAT
>NW_018407384.1:0-486 GCF_002113885.1 Mizuhopecten yessoensis | reverse complement strand
TGTACAGCTGGTATGTTACTTTGATGAGTTAACTGTACTGTTTGTTGTTCCGTCACTATGTACAGCTAGTATTTGACTTTGGTGAGATATTTGTACTGTTTCTAATCCCGTCACTATGTACAGCTGGTATGTAACTTTGGTAAGTTATCCGTACTGTTTTTAGTCCCATCACTACATACAGCTAGTAGGTTACTTTGGTGAGTTATCTGTACTGTTTGAAGTCCCTTCACTATACACAACTAGTATTTTACTTTGGTGATTTACCTTTACTGTTTCTAGTCCCGTCACTATGTACAGCTGGTATGTTACTTTGGTGAGTTATCTGTTCTGTTTCTAGTCCCGTCACTATTTACAGCTGGTATGTTACTACTTTGGTGATTTATCTGTACTGTTTCTAGTCCCGTTACTATATACAGCTAGTATGTTTCTTTGGTGATTTATCCGTACTGTTTCTATTCCCATTACTATATGCAGCTGGTATGTTAC
>NW_018407383.1:3766-5767 GCF_002113885.1 Mizuhopecten yessoensis | reverse complement strand
CTATCTCTAGCAAATTAATTTTTCCCCCCCCCCCCCCTCCTCCCCGCCTCCTCAGAAAAACAAAAGCAAATGCGTAAACGAAAGAACGCTATTCTGTAGCATTTCTGGTATCTTGTCAGTATGTACAGTACTTACCTAAAACATTCGAGGAGTTGCCTATCCGTGTAAGTACATCATCGACAGTATCATTGGCGCCATTCACTGATACCGTCTCAAATGTCACAGTCATGTTGTGCACAGGTACGCTCATCATTTGTGTTTGAAGAAATGAATTCATTTCCGAAACATACGACTCCAGATTGATTTCAGCCTTTACATGCATATCCAGAAGTCCGATAACTCTTAAATTCATTCCTTCTACATGGCGACTCACGCAGGTGTAAACAAAAGTCAACCAGATCGCAAAAATAGGGTTTCCGACAGGCGCCATCCTCAGGAAGGATATTTTATATATCTGATAGGAAAAACAGCAAGCAGAAGCAGTCACAACCGGTTCACGTCATAAAGTTGGTATCAGGCTCTTGATCAACCTGGAAATTCTTTCCTATTATTATCCATTGTGAACTGGACTTTGACCTCATTCGATAACAAAATAACATTAAAATGAGTACAGACCTTTCGATGCAATCTGAGTTGTCTATTTCCACTGCTGTTTTAAGAAATCCTGAATTCAGTTACACGACTATTAACTCACTCCATACCAGAAAGCCTTAGCAATCTTAAATGCACTTCCGCCACATGCCGGAAAAGCTTGAAACTGACAGTCGCAAGGAATGGCTACCCACATCAACAAGAAAAGCTCGTCTGGAAGTTCGAAATAAAGGGTATTGCCAAACGCGTGACACTACAGGTAAAAATAGCTAAAGCGTCTTCATTGTATAGAGTATTCTTTTGTTTGTATAAACTATCTAGCTACTACTCTATACGATTTAATTCCCTATTTCAATTGAGAGTCCATTTAAATGCCAACAAAGAGCATAATGACAGTCCCTTTTCATTGACGGCCCAATATTACTTTAGCTTGGTGTGTATGTTTCTCTAACAGTGTATCGTATGCAGTATAATGCTTGTACTTATTTAACCAGGAATAAGCCGTCTTTTGTAGTTAAAACGAGGACACGTGGATATAATTGATGAACCGAGGACTGATCAAATTTTTAAATTTACTTCAACAAAAATGTCATAGTTCATGCAGTGGGTTTTTGTTTTGTTTCTTTTACTCAAATTCCCTGTTAATTTTCTTTTAATATGAGATATTTTGTTTAAATGAGCTCTTCTCTAAATATTAAAAGACCTATTACAATAACGTTTGATTAGTTTTATTTTATATAGGTGTTATATACACGTAGTTACTAGAATGCTAAGATTCGGTAAGAGAGTAACGGTATGGAGTTAATGGATCGCCTTGTAGACAACCTCTTTTGATATTAAAATGTATGAAAATGAATTCTATATTCTTTATTATTGCAATATCATTTCAGCAAAAAAAAATCACTACTTATTTAGGGTGCAACTGAATCACCCCTAAGGCAGCCCCTTTTACATTCAAAATTACTTATGCATTTTTGTAATTGTATTGCTAGCACAAAGCAGTAGTATGCGGTGTAATTGGACGGCCTTGATGGAGCTCTACATGTATTCTTATTTAATAGTGTTACATGTATGTGTATTGACAGCTTGGAAGGCAATCAACAGAAAGTTTAATCAAAAATGTTATATAAACTTTATTTATTTTACAACAATTATGAAAAAAAAATAAAAAAATCTTAGCGCGCGGAGGGTTTACATGTGGAAGGAAACCGGAGTACCTGTGGTCAGGTAAATTATTGCACTTACTTTTAACTTATGTTTCATAGAAATCTATGTAAAGTAATAGAAATGATGTAACCAGCAGAAAGACTATGTTGTCTTATTTCAGGCTTCTGGTTATAGTGCGAAGTGTCCTTGATAGTTATAGGACTGTTTTCGTGATATTCAACTCTCTCTCTTGTAACAGTCAGA
>NW_018407383.1:0-486 GCF_002113885.1 Mizuhopecten yessoensis | reverse complement strand
AATATTCGACACTCAGAGCTATAATATACCACACTCAGAGCTATATTCGACAATCAGGGCTATAATATACTACACTCAGAGTTATAATATACAACACTCAGAGCTATAATATTCGACACTCAGAGCTGTAATATACCACACTCAGAGCTATATTCGACAATCAGGGCTATAATATCAGACCCTCAGAGCTATAATATACGACAATCAGGGCTATAATATACGACCCTCAGAGCTATAATATACAACACTAAGAGTTATAATATATGACACTCAGGGCTGTAATATACGACACTCAGAGCTATAATATACGACAATCAGAGCTATAATATACGACACTCAGAGCTATAATATACGACACTCAGAGCTATAATATTCGACACTCAGAGCTATACTATACGACACTCAGAGCTATAATATACGACACTGAGAGCTATAATATATGACAATCAGGGCTGTAATATACGACACTCAGAGCTATAATATACA
>NW_018407382.1:57204-85976 GCF_002113885.1 Mizuhopecten yessoensis | reverse complement strand
ATACCAGGTAGTACATCTGTCACCACTTACAGTGTTAATGTAGTGTATATGTTCCTATTATTTAGACCAGTAGTGCTTTGAATCATTTTTTCTACATTGTACATTATTTTTGTTCCTTTTATGTGGCTTTTCATCTTCCTTATATTAAAAAATGTTTTCTTTAACAGTGATGACCAACCATATATCTACAAAGATGCTGTTTTCATCTCCCCACACAAGTTTGTTGGAGGAGTGTCCACTCCAGGTTAGTCTCATTTTATCCCTCTTATTTCAACAAGTTAGTGCAGAAAGAAGTCCCTTTTATAAATTGTTTTTAGTTGCTTTTTATACGCTGTCGAATGACGGGACATATTATTTTATCACGCGGACGGGCGGACGGAGGGACGGGCGTAAACATTGACAAGTCGATACCTTGAGTAGTTTTCAACAGTTTAACTTCAAGCTTCATAGGAAGGTTCATTGCAATGATAGCTCAGATAAATTTGATAACTGCAATGATCATACCATAATTAATGGAGTTATTGCCCTTTATTCATTTGCCCAAACAGTGTCCACTCAATATCTCGAAAGGTGTTCAATGAATTAACTTCAAACTTCATAGTAAAGTTCATTGCTTTGATAGGCCTAGCTCAGACAAGTGTTCTAACTGTAATTATCTGACCGTAATTTGCAGAGTTATAGCCCTTTATTCAATTGCCAAATTAGTGTCTGCTCGATATCTCAAATTAGTTTCAACAGATTAACTTCAAACTTAATAGGAAGGTTTAATATCATGATAACTCTAACAAGTGAGATAACCACCATTTACAGAGTTATGACCCTTTATGTACAACCATACAGACAACTGCTTATTTAAAGTATGATGGGCATGTTATGTTCCGGTTTTGCATTACCCTCGTTTCAAAAGTCTTGGATTGAAATAAACATTCATTTTTATCTTATATTGTTTTAACGATGAGATATCAATACAAAACAGCCCTTTATCTTACCAGGATGAGGCGACACAGTGAGTGATGACGTTACATGCATCAGGACCTTCCTTGGTATTAGACTTGCACAAGTCAGATATTCTAGAAATTATTAGAAAATTAGTAAATTTGCACTGAATGTATATATAAGGATTGAGTCCTCTTGTGTTGAGGTTTATGAGGTATAACCCCCCAGTGGATGTTGATACAAATTTGATATGAACTGCTTCGCAGTCAATTGAATTTGTCTCAAGACCATTTTATGTTTATACCCCATTAACCTCAACAGGACAGGGTCAAATCCTTAATAACATATCGAGTAACGTATGTATTATGAACCATGCCACGATACAATGATAATTACTGAGGCTATCAAGGTTACAGCAAACTCCGGGATCAATAAATCCACCAGCAGAACCCACCACCTTGTATCTTGAAAACTGGTGGTGTATGATTGCACATTGTATTATAGATACAGTATGTCAAACTTGAATTACACTGCATCATACAGCTGTTTCGTCTTTCTAGGACTCGTTGGTGATTCTAGGGTCAAACAGTTTGAAATCCAAAGTCGTCTAAACTACTGTTTAAACAGAAGGAGATGTACATTATATGAATTTCAAATCTTAGTGAAGAACTGGTTAATGTGGAAATGTGTGATATGTAGAATTTTCTTTCTACAGGTATTTTGGTAGCTAAAAAGAATCTGTTCCACAACATTGTACCAGACAAGTGTGGCGGTGGGTCTGTGTTCTATGTAAGTATACACACAGTAGTGTGAAGTATTCAAATTAATGAAAAATTATCCTTTAGTTTTAATAGTAAGTAATTGGATAATGTATGCTTGTTTGATGAATAGAAACGGCCATATAAATTTAAAGACTTCTAGGGTGTGTCAGTGGTATCAGTACTACAAAACTAGCATCATCATAATGAAGATGTCAGCAACGAGTCGTTGTCTCTGTATCAGGATCTGGTAGTGTTATATAAACAACGAGTCATTGCCTCTGTATCAGGACCTGGTAGGGGTATATAAACAACGAGTCATTGCCTCTGTATCAAGACCTGGTAGTGTTATATAAACAGCGAGTCATTGCCTCTGTATCAGGACTTGGTAGTGTTGTATAAACAACGAGTCATTGCCTCTGTATCAGGACCTGGTAGTGTTATATAAACAATGAGTCATTGCCCCTGTATCGGGACCTGGTAGTGTTATATAAACAACGAGTCATTGCCTCTGTATCAGGACCTGGTAGTATTATATAAACAACGTTTCATTGCCTCTGTATCAGGACCTGGTAGTGTTATATAAACAACGAGTCATTGCCTCTGTATCAGGACCTGGTAGTGTATATAAACAGTGAGTCATTGCCTCTGTATCAGGACCTGGTAGTGTTATATAAACAACGAGTCATTGCCATTGTATCAGGACCTGGTAGTGTTATATAAACAACGAGTCATTACCTCTGTATCAGGACCTGGTAGTGTTATATAAACAACGAGTCATTGCCTCTGTGGGTCAGCAGTAGCCCTGTAGATACTGGACGTGGGTCAGCAGAACCCCTGTAGACACTGAATGTTGGTCAGCAGTACCCCTGTAGACACTGGACGTAGGTCAGCAGTACCCCTGTAGACATTGGACGTGGGTCAGCAGTACCCCTGTAGACACTGAATGTGGGTCAGCAGTAGCCCTGTAGATACTGGACGTGGGTCAGCAGTACCCCTGTAGACACTGAATGTTGGTCAGCAGTTACCCTGTAGACACTGAATGAGGGTCACCAGTAGCCCTGTAGATACTGGACGTGGGTAAGCAGTAGCCCTGTAGATACTGGATGTGGGTCAGCAGAACCCCTGTAGACACTGAATGTGGGTCAGCAGTAGCCCTGTAGATACTGGACGTGGGTCAGCAGAACCCCTGTAGACACTGAATGTGGGTCAGCAGTAACCCTGTAGACGCTGGATGTGGGTCAGCAGTAGCCCTGTAGACACTGAATGTGGGTAAGCAGTAGCCCTGTAGACACTGGTTGTGGGTCAGCAGTAGCCCTGTAGACACTGGATGTGGGTCAGCAGTAACCCTGTAGACACTGGACGCGGGTCAGCAGTAGCCCTGTAGACACTGAATGTGGGTAAGCAGTAGCCCTGTAGACACTGGTTGTGGGTCAGCAGTAGCCCTGTAGACACTGGATGTGGGTCAGCAGTAGCCCTGTAGACACTGGTTGTGGGTCAGCAGTAGCCCTGTAGACAATGGACGTGGCTCAGCAGTAACCCTGTAGACACAGAATGTTGGTCAGCAGTACCCCTGTAGACACTGGACGTGGGTCAGCAGTAGCCCTGTAGACACTGAATGTGGGTCACCAGTAGCCTCGTAGACACTGGATTAGGGTCACCAGTAACCCTGTAGACACTGGACTTGGGTCAGCAGTACCCCTGTAGACACTGGACGTGGATCAGCAGTAACCCTGTAGACACTGTATGTGGGTCAGCAGTAACCCTGTAGACACTGAATGTGGGTCAGCAGTAACCCTGTAGACACTGGATGTGGGTAAGCAGTAGCCCTGTAGACACTGGACGGGGGTCAGCAGTTACCCTGTACACACTGGATGTAGGTAAGCAGTAGCCCTGTAGACAATGGACGTGGATCAGCAGTACCCCTGTAGACACTTGACGTGGGTCAGCAGTAACCCTATAGACACTGTATGTGGGTCAGCAGTACCCCTGTAGACACTGGACGTGGGTCAGCAGTTACCCTGTAGACACTGGATGTAGGTAAGCAGTAGCCCTGTAGATACTGGACGTGGATCAGCAGTAACCCTGTAGACACTGAATGTGGGTCAGCAGTAGCCCTGTAGACACTGAATGTGGGACAGCAGTAACCCTGTAGACACTGGATGTGGGTCAGCAGTAGCCCTGTAGATACTAGACGTGGTTCAGCAGTAACCCTGTAGACACTGAATGTGGGTCAGCAGTAGCCCTGTAGACACTGGACGGTGGGTCAGCAGTAAGCCTGAAGACACTGGACGTGGGTCAGCAGTACCCCTGTAGGCACTGGACGTGGGTCAGCAGTTACCCTGTAGACACTGGATGTAGGTAAGCAGTAGCCCTGTAGACACTGGACGTGGGTCAGCAGTAGCCCTGTAGACACTGGACGTGGGTCAGCAGTCCCCCTGTAGACACTGGACGTGGGTCAGCAGTTACCCTGTAGACACTGGATGTGGGTCAGCAGTAGCCCTGTAGACACTGGACGTGGGTCAGCAGTAACCCTGTAGATACTGGACGTGGGTCAGCAGTAACCCTGTAGACACTTGACGTGGGTCAGCAGTAACCATGTAGACACTGAATGTGGGTCAGCAGTAGCCCTGTAGATACTAGACGTGGGTCAGCAGTAACCCTGTAGACACTGAACGTGGATCAGCAGTAACCCTGTAGACACTGAATGTGGGTCAGCAGTAGCCCTGTAGACCCTGGACGTGGGTCAGCAGTAACCCTGTAGACACTTGACGTGGGGCAGCAGTAACCCTGTAGACACTGAATGTGGGTCAGCAGTAACCCTGTAGAAACTGAATGTGAGTCAGCAGTAGCCCTGTAGATACTTAATGTGGGTCAGCAGTAACCCTGTAGACACTGGATGTGGGTCAGCAGTAGCCCTGTAGATACTAGACGTGGGTCAGCAGTAACCCTGTAGACATTGAAGGTGGGTCAGCAGTAACCCTGTAGACACTGAATGTGAGTCAGCAGTAGCCCTGTAGACACTGAATGTGGGTCAGCAGTAACCCTGTAGAAACTGAATGTGAGTCAGCAGTAGCCCTGTAGATACAGAATGTGGGTCAGCAGTAACCCTGTAGACACTGAATGTGGGTCAACAGTAACCCTGTAGACACTGGACGTGGGTCAGCAGTAACCCTGTAGATACTGGACGTGGGTCAGCAGTAACCCTGTAGACACTGGCCTGGATGTCTTTTGAAACATCTACCTTCTTATTAGTTTTGCCTCTTTACTTAAAGGCTAGAAATATTTGATTGATAAATCTGTGTCTCGCAACTTACAGGCTAGGAATGTTTGATTGATAAATCTGTGTGTCTTGTAACTTATAGGCTAGGGATGTTTGATTGATAAATCTGTGTGTCTTGGAACTTACAGGCTAGGAATGTTTGATTGATAAATCTGTGTGTCTTGTAACTTACAGGCTAGGAATGTTTGATTGATAAATCTGTGTGTCTTGTAACTTGCAGGCTAGGAATGTTTGATTGATAAATCTGTGTGTCTGCCATTGTTAGGTGAGAAGGGATGGACATCGGTACCTACAGGAACCTGAACTGAAGGAAGAGGGAGGTACGCCTGCTATTGTTGAATCAATCCGAGCAGGACTTGTGTTCCAGCTGAAGGAGGCTGTCACTTCTGACACCATTACAACACTGGAACACGAGTTGTACAGGTATAGTGAGTCTGAGGTTTGGAGTGGAATACCCTTTAGCTGGATACCTTGAGGTATGCCAGCTGACAGACAACATTCCAACCGAGTTGCGAAACAGACACAATCAGATTTGTTTTTATTTGGTGTCATCAACATTTCTAACTTTATAACTAAAATAATGAAATGATAGCTCAGTAATATATTAATGTTTGATAAAAAAGGGCATCAAAATACTTCTTTTTAAAACATATTAATTGTCAAAATACTTATCTAAGAACATTATTAAAGGACATAAA
Organism: Mizuhopecten yessoensis; assembly: GCF_002113885.1. Taxonomy (NCBI): domain Eukaryota; kingdom Metazoa; phylum Mollusca; class Bivalvia; order Pectinida; family Pectinidae; genus Mizuhopecten; species Mizuhopecten yessoensis. The sequence goes on along the minus strand of NW_018407382.1, from coordinate 80,301 downwards.
TAAGGTGTTTGGATATTGCAGGAAAGCATACGAAGCCTGGAGTAAGTGTGACAACTTGGTGTTACTAGGAAACCATAGCAACAGCAGTAACAGACTACCTATCTTCTCCTTCCTCGTCTACCATCCGGTCGGTGGTCGCTTCCTCCACCACAACTACGTGGCTGCTATCCTTAACGACCTGTTTGGTATACAAGCAAGAGGAGGATGTGCTTGTGCAGGGCCTTATGCAATGGTAAGTTTGTCATGTGTTGTTCAGTGTAAGGAGTGATGTGCTTATGCAGGGCCTTATGGAATGGTAAGTTTGTCATGTGTTGTTCAGTGTAAGGAGTGATGTGCTTGTGCAGGGCCTTATACAATGGTAAGTTTGTCATGTGTTGTTCAGTGTAAGGAGTTATGTGCTTGTGCAGGGCCTTATACAATGGTAAGTTTGCCATGTGTTGTTCAGTGTAAGGAGTGATGTGCTTGTGCAGGGCCTTATGTAATGGTACTTTCAAGGTCACAGGGGTCAAATGTGTCAAACTCTTCAAACGACTATTTCTGAAGAACTGAAAGGTATACAGGTTTTATGTTTGGCTGATGGCTTCCTGGGATGGAGCCCGACAAAGTTTGAAAATGAAAATAACCTTGACCTACTTACAAGGTCACAGGGGTCAAATGTGTCAAACTATTCAAACGACTACTCCTGAAGAACTGAAAGGTATAGAATCTTTATATTAGGCTTGTGGCTTCCTGGGATAGAGCCCGTCAAAGTTTGAGAATGAAAATGACTTTGATGTACTTTCAAGGTCATAGCGGTCAAATATGTCAAACGCTTCAAACGACTTCTTCTGAAGAACTAAAAGTTATAGAACCTTCATAATTGGCTGTTGGCTTCCTGAGATAGAGCCCAACAAAGTTTGAGAATGAAGAAGGCCTTGACCTAGTTTCAAGGTCACAGGTGTCAAATATGTCAAGAACATCAAACGACTTCTGAATAATCGAAAGGTATGTAATATTTGGCTGGTGGCTTCCTGGGATAGAGCTCACCAAAGTTTGCAAATGTTTATGACCTCAACCTTCTTTAAGGGTCACAGAGGTCAACAACATTTCAAAGAATTTGTTCTGAAGAACCAAAAGGAATGGATTCGTAAGATTTGGCTGGTAGCTGTTTGGGATAAAGCTAACAAAGCTAACAGACCTTACAATGATGGGCTCCTCAAAAATTGCTCTGGGATCTCTGGTTGTACTTACTAGCCTCTGTATGTTGTATGTCAACCTCAGTGTAGTTGTATATGAAATCCCTATTCCTGATTTGACCTTTCTCTGTAGGACTTACTTGGTTTGGATGAGAAAACGGCATCTGAGATTGAAGACTTACTCGCAGAGGACAACAGATTAGATAGGACTCATCTTCGGCGCTATCGCGAGTATTCACCTCGTGAAATCATCAGGTAAAAATTCCTGGCTTTCTCTACACATTACATAATTCAGTCTTTTTCATGTCTGTCTGTCTGTCTGTCTGTCTGTCTGTCTGTCAGTCCGCTTTTTGCCTTGTCCTTGATGTCATATGAAGGAATGGTGGTATTTTAATCTCACCTGTCCGTCGTCGGTCCGTCTTTAAACGCTACTTGTCCTGAACAGCCAAGTAGATTTGGACTTAATTTAGTCTGAATCATCCTTGGGTGAAGGGGAACCAATTTTGTTTAAACTGTGGGTCTGGCCCCCCCTCCCCCCAGTGGCCTGAGGGGCAGGGCCCAATAGGAGAAACAAAGCAAATTATTTAAAATCCTTCTTATTCTGTAGGAACGAAAGGATTTGGTCCATATTTGGTGTGGAGCAACCTTGAGTAAAGGGGAACAAATTTTGTGTAAATGTTGTGTGTGGCCCCCCCTGGGACCTGAGGGGCAGGGGGAAATAGTGGTAAACCCTTTAAAATCCTTTTCTTCCATAGGGATTAACGGATTTTATCCATATTTAGTTTGAAGCATCCTTGGGCCAAGGGACTCAATTTTGTATCAGCAGTAGGTGTGGTCTCCCAGGGGTAAAAGGGTGGGGCCCAATAGGAGAAATAGGTAAAACCTTTAAAATCCTTCTTCGCCCATTGGAATTAAGGCATTTTATCCTTATTTAGTCTGGAGCATCTTTGGGCCACCAAGGGGACTCAATTTTGTATAAACGGTGGGTATGACCGCCCTAGGGGCATAGGGGTGGGGCTCTGTTTGAAGTTTGTTCTCGCTATATCTCAAGTACTGGATGGATCTTTCTGAAATATGATATGTACTTACAGCACATACCATGGAGTGCTATATCTTACTTCATACCAATTATTTTAAACATATTCAGGTGAGCGATACAGGCGCTCTGGGCCTCTTGTTATCAAACTTGTCTGATGACCTACCGACCCTTGTAGTCCTGTCTCAGGTTGGATGATCGGCAAGTCGGTGAGGCTGCTGCATTGTGATGGGTTGATTGCTTTCTGCACAATGACAGAATAACACAATACCTAATGACAGAATAACACAATATCTAATGACAGAATAACACAATATCTAATGACAGAATAACACAATATCTAATGACAGAATAACACAATATCTAATGAGAGAATAACACAATATCTAATGAGAGAATAACACAATACCTAATGACAGAATAACACAATATCTAATGACAGAATAACACAAAATCTAATGACAGAATAACAAAATATCTAATAAAAGAATAACACAATACCTAATGACAGAATCACACAATATCTAATGACAGCATAACACAATACCTAATGACAGAATGACACAATACCTAATGACAGAATAACTCAATATCTAATGACAGAATTACACAATATCTAATGACAGGATAACACAATATCTAATGATAGAATAACACAATATCTAATGACACAATAACACAATACCTAATGACAGAATAACTCAATATCTAATGACAGAATAATCAGATAATAACACAATATCTAATGACACAATAACACAATACCTAATGACAGAATGACACAATACCTAATGACAGAATGACACAATACCTAATGACAGAATGACACAATACCTAATGACAGAATAACAAATATCTAATGAGAGAATAACACCATACCTAATGACAGAATAACTCAATATCTAATGACAGAATTACACAATATCTAATGACAGCATAACACAATACCTAATGACAGATTAACACAATATCTAATGACAGGATAACACAATATCTAATGAGAGAATAACACAGTACCTAATGACAGAATAACATAATATCTAATGACAGAAGAACACAATATCTAATGACACAATAACACAATACCTAATGACAGAATGACACAATACCTAATGACAGAATGACACAATACCTAATGACAGATTAACACAATATCTAATGACAAAATAACACAATATCTAATGCCAGAATAACACAATACCTAATGACAGAATAACAAATATCTAATGAGAGAATAACCCAATATCTAATGAGAGAATAACATAATATCTAATGACAGAAGAACACAATATCTAATGACAGCATAACACAATACCTAATGACAGAATCACACAATATCTAATGACAGGATAACACAATATCTAATGACAAAATAACACAATATCTAATGAGAGCATAACACAATACCTAATGACAGAATGACACAATACCTAATGACAGAATAACTCAATATCTAATGACAGAATAATCAGATGTTGATGAACCTTTTCTGGTATAGGCCTTACTTCTTACTCCAGATTCTCTCTTGGATTTGAATTTTGGCAAATTCCATGCATATCTAATGACAGAATAATCAGATAATAACACAATATCTAATGAGAGCATAACACAATACCTAATGAGAGAATAACACAGTACCTAATGACAGAATAACAAATATCTAATGAGAGAATAACATAATATCTAATGAGAGAATAACATAATATCTAATGACAGAAGAACACAATATCTAATGACACAATAACACAATATCTAATGCCAGAATAACACAATACCTAATGAGAGAATAACACAGTACCTAATGACAGAATAACAAATATCTAATGAGAGAATAACAAAATATCTAATGAGAGAATAACATAATATCTAATGACAGAAGAACACAATATCTAATGACAGGATAACACAATATCTAATGACACAATAACACAATACCTAATGAGAGAATAACACAGTACCTAATGACAGAATAACTCAATATCTAATGACAGAATAACACAATATCTAATGACAGAATAATCAGATGTTGATGAAACTTTTCTGGTATAGGCCTTACTTCTTACTCCAGATTCTCTCTTGGATTTGAATTTTGGCAAATTCCATGCATATTTAATGAGGCTGCTATGCATTGATTGGTTATTTGCTTTCCTTGCAGTATCTTATAACAGCATGATCATATTTCTATCAACCTTGCTTGGTGTAATACTTGCCAAATCTCCTGCTCTGGTTTGATGTTTACATAAATTCCACAGCGGTAAGGCACATTGCTGGGCCCTTGCTGACATTCAGTGTTCTAGACCCCAGTCAAAATCATCGTTGGTTGATAAGGGTCGGCCCCTGGCGGCGTGGGCCAAGGGATCAGATACAGACTACTTCTAATGTTCATTTCATGTATTATTCATCATGCAGTATTTCAGACAAGTCAACATTTTCTTGTTAATTTTTTTGTTTTTGTTTTTTTATTCAGACCAGGCTTCGTGAGAATCAACCTACCTTACTTTCTACAAAAAGACACCCTTCAGTTTGTCATTGAGGCCGTCAAGTTGACTGCACAACACTGTTGGAAGTTGCTACCTCAGGTCACCATTCTTATCTTGGTTTTTTTTTAAATATTGAAAGTCAAAGAAAGACAAATTTAAATTTATTTTGGTAGCTATTACAAACTAAGAAATGATGTACAAATTTAACGGTTTTGATTTTTAGCTCTACTGGTCTATTTGTTGTCTGTCAACTTTTTAGCTAGCCTGATGCCCGAATGTGTGGCCAGTAGTTTGGAGANGTCCTCCCCCCCCCTGTAGTACTCCTGTTACAGTATTTATATATAGATGGTGTGTGTATATAGCCCTCCTCCTCCTGCAGTACTCCTGTTACAGTGTTTATATGGAGGTGGTGTATATAGTCCTCCCCCCCCCTGTAGTACTCCTGTTACAGTATTTATATATAGATGGTGTGTGTATATAGCCCTCCTCCTCCTGCAGTACTCCTGTTACAGTGTTTATATGGAGGTGGTGTATATAGTCCTCCCCCCCCCTGTAGTACTCCTGTTACAGTATTTATATATAGATGGTGTGTGTATATAGCCCTCCTCCTCCTGCAGTACTCCTGTTACAGTGTTTATATGGAGGTGGTGTATATAGTCCTCCCCCCCCCTGTAGTACTCCTGTTACAGTATTTATATATAGATGGTGTGTGTATATAGCCCTCCTCCTCCTGCAGTACTCCTGTTACAGTGTTTATATGGAGGTGGTGTATATAGTCCTCCCCCCCCCTGTAGTACTCCTGTTACAGTATTTATATATAGATGGTGTGTGTATATAGCCCTCCTCCTCCTGCAGTACTCCTGTTACAGTGTTTATATGGAGGTGGTGTATATAGTCCTCCCCCCCCCTGTAGTACTCCTGTTACAGTATTTATATATAGATGGTGTGTGTATATAGCCCTCCTCCTCCTGCAGTACTCCTGTTACAGTGTTTATATGGAGGTGGTGTATATAGTCCTCCCCCCCCCTGTAGTACTCCTGTTACAGTATTTATATATAGATGGTGTGTGTATATAGCCCTCCTCCTCCTGCAGTACTCCTGTTACAGTGTTTATATGGAGGTGGTGTATATAGTCCTCCCCCCCCCTGTAGTACTCCTGTTACAGTATTTATATATAGATGGTGTGTGTATATAGCCCTCCTCCTCCTGCAGTACTCCTGTTACAGTGTTTATATGGAGGTGGTGTATATAGTCCTCCCCCCCCCTGTAGTACTCCTGTTACAGTATTTATATATAGATGGTGTGTGTATATAGCCCTCCTCCTCCTGCAGTACTCCTGTTACAGTGTTTATATGGAGGTGGTGTATATAGTCCTCCCCCCCCCTGTAGTACTCCTGTTACAGTATTTATATATAGATGGTGTGTGTATATAGCCCTCCTCCTCCTGCAGTACTCCTGTTACAGTGTTTATATGGAGGTGGTGTATATAGTCCTCCCCCCCCCTGTAGTACTCCTGTTACAGTATTTATATATAGATGGTGTGTGTATATAGCCCTCCTCCTCCTGCAGTACTCCTGTTACAGTGTTTATATGGAGGTGGTGTATATAGTCCTCCCCCCCCCTGTAGTACTCCTGTTACAGTATTTATATATAGATGGTGTGTGTATATAGCCCTCCTCCTCCTGCAGTACTCCTGTTACAGTGTTTATATGGAGGTGGTGTATATAGTCCTCCCCCCCCCTGTAGTACTCCTGTTACAGTATTTATATATAGATGGTGTGTGTATATAGCCCTCCTCCTCCTGCAGTACTCCTGTTACAGTGTTTATATGGAGGTGGTGTATATAGTCCTCCCCCCCCCTGTAGTACTCCTGTTACAGTATTTATATATAGATGGTGTGTGTATATAGCCCTCCTCCTCCTGCAGTACTCCTGTTACAGTGTTTATATGGAGGTGGTGTATATAGTCCTCCCCCCCCCTGTAGTACTCCTGTTACAGTATTTATATATAGATGGTGTGTGTATATAGCCCTCCTCCTCCTGCAGTACTCCTGTTACAGTGTTTATATGGAGGTGGTGTATATAGTCCTCCCCCCCCCTGTAGTACTCCTGTTACAGTATTTATATATAGATGGTGTGTGTATATAGCCCTCCTCCTCCTGCAGTACTCCTGTTACAGTGTTTATATGGAGGTGGTGTATATAGTCCTCCCCCCCCCTGTAGTACTCCTGTTACAGTATTTATATATAGATGGTGTGTGTATATAGCCCTCCTCCTCCTGCAGTACTCCTGTTACAGTGTTTATATGGAGGTGGTGTATATAGTCCTCCCCCCCCCTGTAGTACTCCTGTTACAGTATTTATATATAGATGGTGTGTGTATATAGCCCTCCTCCTCCTGCAGTACTCCTGTTACAGTGTTTATATGGAGGTGGTGTATATAGTCCTCCCCCCCCCTGTAGTACTCCTGTTACAGTATTTATATATAGATGGTGTGTGTATATAGCCCTCCTCCTCCTGCAGTACTCCTGTTACAGTGTTTATATGGAGGTGGTGTATATAGTCCTCCCCCCCCCTGTAGTACTCCTGTTACAGTATTTATATATAGATGGTGTGTGTATATAGCCCTCCTCCTCCTGCAGTACTCCTGTTACAGTGTTTATATGGAGGTGGTGTATATAGTCCTCCCCCCCCCTGTAGTACTCCTGTTACAGTATTTATATATAGATGGTGTGTGTATATAGCCCTCCTCCTCCTGCAGTACTCCTGTTACAGTGTTTATATGGAGGTGGTGTATATAGTCCTCCCCCCCCCTGTAGTACTCCTGTTACAGTATTTATATATAGATGGTGTGTGTATATAGCCCTCCTCCTCCTGCAGTACTCCTGTTACAGTGTTTATATGGAGGTGGTGTATATAGTCCTCCCCCCCCCTGTAGTACTCCTGTTACAGTATTTATATATAGATGGTGTGTGTATATAGCCCTCCTCCTCCTGCAGTACTCCTGTTACAGTGTTTATATGGAGGTGGTGTATATAGTCCTCCCCCCCCCTGTAGTACTCCTGTTACAGTATTTATATATAGATGGTGTGTGTATATAGCCCTCCTCCTCCTGCAGTACTCCTGTTACAGTGTTTATATGGAGGTGGTGTATATAGTCCTCCCCCCCCCTGTAGTACTCCTGTTACAGTATTTATATATAGATGGTGTGTGTATATAGCCCTCCTCCTCCTGCAGTACTCCTGTTACAGTGTTTATATGGAGGTGGTGTATATAGTCCTCCCCCCCCCTGTAGTACTCCTGTTACAGTATTTATATATAGATGGTGTGTGTATATAGCCCTCCTCCTCCTGCAGTACTCCTGTTACAGTGTTTATATGGAGGTGGTGTATATAGTCCTCCCCCCCCCTGTAGTACTCCTGTTACAGTATTTATATATAGATGGTGTGTGTATATAGCCCTCCTCCTCCTGCAGTACTCCTGTTACAGTGTTTATATGGAGGTGGTGTATATAGTCCTCCCCCCCCCTGTAGTACTCCTGTTACAGTATTTATATATAGATGGTGTGTGTATATAGCCCTCCTCCTCCTGCAGTACTCCTGTTACAGTGTTTATATGGAGGTGGTGTATATAGTCCTCCCCCCCCCTGTAGTACTCCTGTTACAGTATTTATATATAGATGGTGTGTGTATATAGCCCTCCTCCTCCTGCAGTACTCCTGTTACAGTGTTTATATGGAGGTGGTGTATATAGTCCTCCCCCCCCCTGTAGTACTCCTGTTACAGTATTTATATATAGATGGTGTGTGTATATAGCCCTCCTCCTCNCTCCTGTTACAGTGTTTATATGGAGATGGTGTATATAGTCCCCCCCTCCAGTACTCCTGTTACAGTGTTTATATGGAGATGGTGTATATAGTCCCCCCCTCCAGTACTCCTGTTACAGTGTTTATATGGAGATGGTGTATATAGTCCCCCCCTCCAGTACTCCTGTTACAGTGTTTATATGGAGATGGTGTATATAGTCCCCCCCTCCAGTACTCCTGTTACAGTGTTTATATGGAGATGGTGTATATAGTCCCCCCCTCCAGTACTCCTGTTACAGTGTTTATATGGAGATGGTGTATATAGTCCCCCCCTCCAGTACTCCTGTTACAGTGTTTATATGGAGATGGTGTATATAGTCCCCCCCTCCAGTACTCCTGTTACAGTGTTTATATGGAGATGGTGTATATAGTCCCCCCCTCCAGTACTCCTGTTACAGTGTTTATATGGAGATGGTGTATATAGTCCCCCCCTCCAGTACTCCTGTTACAGTGTTTATATGGAGATGGTGTATATAGTCCCCCCCTCCAGTACTCCTGTTACAGTGTTTATATGGAGATGGTGTATATAGTCCCCCCCTCCAGTACTCCTGTTACAGTGTTTATATGGAGATGGTGTATATAGTCCCCCCCTCCAGTACTCCTGTTACAGTGTTTATATGGAGATGGTGTATATAGTCCCCCCCTCCAGTACTCCTGTTACAGTGTTTATATGGAGATGGTGTATATAGTCCCCCCCTCCAGTACTCCTGTTACAGTGTTTATATGGAGATGGTGTATATAGTCCCCCCCTCCAGTACTCCTGTTACAGTGTTTATATGGAGATGGTGTATATAGTCCCCCCCTCCAGTACTCCTGTTACAGTGTTTATATGGAGATGGTGTATATAGTCCCCCCCTCCAGTACTCCTGTTACAGTGTTTATATGGAGATGGTGTATATAGTCCCCCCCTCCAGTACTCCTGTTACAGTGTGTTTATATGGAGGTGGTGTATATAGTCCCCCCTGCAGTACTCCTGTTACAGTGTCTTTATATGGAGGTGGTGTATATAGTCCCCCCTGCAGTTCTCCTGTTACAGTGTTTATATGGAGATTATGTAAAATGATTACATTTATTGTTTGTTTAAATTAGAAAATATTCATTTTTCTTTACAGTATATGTTTAATCCGGAAACTGGGGAATGGCGACAGAAAAATTTCCAGGTAACATATACTATTTTAGTTCACCTCGTGTAAAATTGCCTGTAAGTTTGAATAACTCGAAGACACAGGGTCCTGGTATTTGGCCAGTAGGTTCCTGGCATAGAGTGAAAAGAAGTTTGTTATAAAATGACATTGATATACTTTTGAGCTCACTGTGATCAAATGTGTTAAAAGCTTCAAACAATGATATCTGGAAAAAGAAAAAAAATGGATTCTAAAGCAAAGAGACTTTGGTATGGTATGTGGACTGTTAATGTCAGCTGAAATGGTTCTGAATAGCTACCGTCGATACATTCTAGATAGACCTCCATCTGGATAGGTCTAGAGCCATGCTACTTGGGCATATCATGTAGACAAGCAGTGTGAATCAATCTTATGTATTGTGTTAAAGATAACAGTAAACTTTTACACCAGGCTCCCTGTTGCTGAGAGTTATTATATTAAGAAATAAACTAGCTTGCCCAATTAGCAATTTACAGGTCAAGAAAAATGAGTTTTTAAACTCATCATAAGAATGGTCCTGGTAAATCTGAAGGCCCTGTGTACCTGTTTGTTGTTATCACTGACACAATAATTCATGGTTTTGTTTAATATAATAATAAACGTTGGAATAAAGGATAAATCGGATCACTGATCAATTAGTCTACTCACGTAGTGTAAAGCAACAGAAAACTGTACCAACAAAGCTGGACTACCTGCTGTTAAACGATCTACATGATAAACATGTTCATAGTGAATTACCCTTATATATATATATATAGGTGTTCAAAGACAGAAAATGGCTTGGTCATATCCAGTACAACTCTGGTGAGATGAAGTACAAGGTGCCCCCACCTATAGTAAAGGGTCCATTACCCACAGACTACCAGGTATGTACAAGGTGCCTCCACCTATAGTAAAGGGTCCATTACCCACAGACTACCAGGTATGTACAAGGTGTCCCTACCTATAGTAAAGGGTCCATTACCCACAGACTACCAGGTATGTACAGGGTGCCCCCACCTATAGTAAAGGGTCCATTACCCACAGACTACCAGGTATGTACAGGGTGCCCCCACCTATAGTAAAGGGTCCATTACCCACAGACTACCAGGTATGTACAGGGTGTCCCCACCTATAGTAAAGGGTCCATTACCCACAGACTACCAGGTATGTACAGGGTGTCCCCACCTATAGTAAAGGGTCCATTACCCACAGACTACCAGGTATGTACAGGGTGTCCCCACCTATAGTAAAGGGTCCATTACCCACAGACTACCAGGTATGTACAGGGTGTCCCCACCTATAGTAAAGGGTCCATTACCCACAGACTACCAGGTATGTACAGGGTGTCCCCACCTATAGTAAAGGGTCCATTACCCACAGACTACCAGGTATGTACAGGGTGTCCCCACCTATAGTAAAGGGTCCATTACCCACAGACTACCAGGTATGTACAGGGTGTCCCCACCTATAGTAAAGGGTCCATTACCCACAGACTACCAGGTATGTACAGGGTGTCCCCACCTATAGTAAAGGGTCCATTACCCACAGACTACCAGGTATGTACAGGGTGTCCCCACCTATAGTAAAGGGTCCATTACCCACAGACTACCAGGTATGTACAGGGTGTCCCCACCTATAGTAAAGGGTCCATTACCCACAGACTACCAGGTATGTACAGGGTGTCCCCACCTATAGTAAAGGGTCCATTACCCACAGACTACCAGGTATGTACAGGGTGTCCCCACCTATAGTAAAGGGTCCATTACCCACAGACTACCAGGTATGTACAGGGTGTCCCCACCTATAGTAAAGGGTCCATTACCCACAGACTACCAGGTATGTACAGGGTGTCCCCACCTATAGTAAAGGGTCCATTACCCACAGACTACCAGGTATGTACAGGGTGTCCCCACCTATAGTAAAGGGTCCATTACCCACAGACTACCAGGTATGTACAGGGTGTCCCCACCTATAGTAAAGGGTCCATTACCCACAGACTACCAGGTATGTACAGGGTGTCCCCACCTATAGTAAAGGGTCCATTACCCACAGACTACCAGGTATGTACAGGGTGTCCCCACCTATAGTAAAGGGTCCATTACCCACAGACTACCAGGTATGTACAGGGTGTCCCCACCTATAGTAAAGGGTCCATTACCCACAGACTACCAGGTATGTACAGGGTGTCCCCACCTATAGTAAAGGGTCCATTACCCACAGACTACCAGGTATGTACAGGGTGTCCCCACCTATAGTAAAGGGTCCATTACCCACAGACTACCAGGTATGTACAGGGTGTCCCCACCTATAGTAAAGGGTCCATTACCCACAGACTACCAGGTATGTACAGGGTGTCCCCACCTATAGTAAAGGGTCCATTACCCACAGACTACCAGGTATGTACAGGGTGTCCCCACCTATAGTAAAGGGTCCATTACCCACAGACTACCAGGTATGTACAGGGTGTCCCCACCTATAGTAAAGAGTCCATTACCCACAGACTACCAGGTATGTACAAGGAGTCCCTACCTATAGTAAAGGGTCCATTACCCACAGACTACCAGGTCTGTACAGGGTGTCCCCACCTATAGTAAAGTGTCCATTACCCACAGACTACCAGGTATGTACAGGGAGTCCCCACCTATAGTAAAGAGTCCATTACCCACAGACTACCAGGTATGTACAGTGTGTCCCACCTTTAGTAAAGGGTCCATTACACCAAGTATGTACAGGGAGTCCCTACCTATAGTAAAGAGTCCATTACTCACAGACTACCAGGTATGTACAGTGTGTCCCACCTTTAGTAAAGGGTCCATTACCCACAGACTACCAGGTATGTACAGTGTGTCCCACCTATAGTAAAGGGTCCATTACCCACAGAGTACCAGGTATGTACAGGGTGTCCCCACCTATAGTAAAGGGTCCATTACCCACAGAGTACCAGGTATGTACAGGGTGTCCCCACCTATAGTAAAGGGTCCATTACCCCCAGGCTACCAGGTATGTACAGGGAGTCCCCACCTATAGTAAAGGGACCATTACCCACAGACTACCAGGTATGTACAGGGAGTCCCCACCTATAGTAAAGGGACCATTACCCACAGACTACCAGGTATGTACAGGGAGTCCCTACCTATAGTAAAGAGTCCATTACTCACAGACTACCAGGTATGTTCCATTACCCACAGACTACCAGGTATGTACAGGGAGTCCCTCCCTATAGTAAAGGGTCCATTACCCACAGGCTACCAGGTATGTACAGGGTGTCCCCACCTATAGTAAAGGGGCCATTACCCACAGACTACCAGGTATGTACAGGGAGTCCCTCCCTATAGTAAAGGGTCCATTACCCACAGGCTACCAGGTATGTACAGGGTGTCCCCACCTATAGTAAAGGGTCCATTACCCCCAGGCTACCAGGTATGTACAGGGAGTCCCCACCTATAGTAAAGGGACCATTACCCACAGACTACCAGGTATGTACAGGGAGTCCCTCCCTATAGTAAAGGGTCCATTACCCACAGACTACCAGGTTTGTACAGTGTGTCCCACCTATAGTAAAGGGTCCATTACCCACAGAGTACCAGGTATGTACAGGGTGTCCCCACCTATAGTAAAGGGGCCATTACCCACAGACTACCAGGTATGTACAGGGTGTCCCTACCTATAGTAAAGGGTCCATTACCCACAGACTACCAGGTATGTACAGGGTACCCCACACAGAGAAAGAACTACAACAAGGACAGAATCCTAATCATAGTATTTGACTTTCAAGGCTTTGCAGTTGTTTCACAATTTCTTTTTATTTATCGACTAGGTCATGCCTGCTAATGTCTTTGCCTGTCCAGGTGAAAGGTGTCAAACATATTCCAATCTTCCAATGCTTTCCTCTCCAGAACTATATAAAGTCTGTGGCCTACTCGGATGAAAGACTGTTGTAATTGATAGGGGTTTCGATTAATTGCATACCCACAAAACATGTAATAGAAAATAATATATAGAAAACTGAAATGAATGCAATCAACATTTTATGATTTCATACTTGCAAGTATGAAGAATTATAAATTAGTAAAAACCTTGACCTACATTCAAGGTCACACAGATTGATTGCGTTGAAGACATCAACATAATCATAAAGCCAAGAGTTGTGATATTCAGCCTGTATATTTGAACTTTTATTGCATTGTGTTTGAAGAGTGTGTATAGATTGAAGTAAAAGTGTAAAATTTTACATCTATTACTCTTATCTTCAGGACTGTGTACAGAAGGCCCGAAATCTTTTCAGCCAAGCAGAAAAGGTTTGTAGCTGAAAGTGTTGAAGGATCGGATTGTAAACTCTCATTATTTTATGGTAAATTGTACTCTCAAGATAGGATGTATTAGTAACATCAATACCGTATTCAACCTTATAAGCACTTAAAAACCCATAAGGGGTGTGCTTTATACTGTAAACAGCAAACCTCTCACCAGTCAGATATTTGCACTTTGCCGATAAGATTCATGCTTGCCCAGTGTAAATTTTGCCCTTAGCATGAAATTACTATATTTTGTATGCTGTGTACTGATATTCCTGTCATGATAAATTCCTCCTCATTGGGGAGTCACCCTCCCCAATGAGGAGTAATTTATCATGACAGGAATATCAGAAGGCAGAAGTTGAAATGCTTGAAAAGAAATTCCTGGCATAAAGGAACCCTTTTGTGCTAAAACCTACTGAAACCAGATAGGTCTGTATGTGTTCAAACCAGCCCAAACTGGCTATGTCTGTATGTGTTCAAACCGGCCCAAACTGGCTATGTCTGTATGTGTTCAAACTGGCCCAAACCGGCTATGTCTGTATGTGTTTAAGGTGGCTCCACACATCGTCATCAGCGTCCATTTTCGTGACGTACTTTCGGAAAAAGTACAGCTCGGACTCAATTATCTTGATCGAAATGTGCATGTACACCGTGTCGTCATTTCTGTATTGCGTATTGGGCATTCAATATCGTAGTGCAAATTATAGTTACACCTGGGCCGTTTTCGTTTAAATGTCAAACCGATCGGACCACTGTTGTTCGTTTATTAAATAAGGTCGGACCTAGTAATCTGATGCTGCTTTCAGGCGAGCCTTGAGAAAGCCTTGCAAGACCTGCATACACATTTGCAGGTCCGCCAGGATTTATACCCGAAATTGTTACATTTATAAACGGTCAAACCGGTTGCTCCGCATAAACGAACAGGCCCCTGGTAAACAATAGTACACGTGCATGCCGATGATATGTCAACACCCGATATCGAGATTTTACCGGGAAATGTATAATCACACGTACTTCAGGAATAAAGCTTTCCAATTCATAGTCATAAACAGATAAACAGACTCACGGGAAGACAGTGACATGAGACCAGACGACCTCAAGAAGGTCATATAGGAAACGCATGTAATGCGGACGTACCAACCTCACATGTGCATATCACGTGCTTACACGAGTTCATAAGCTCGAGGTCGTTACGTTTTTCGCTGTTAAGGGAGTTTTGCTCTGTCGATTTAATCGTGTTTACAAATGTAGTCTACTTACTCTGTGAAAATAATGTTTTGTAAAATATCAAGATACCTATGAAATGCATGTGTGAGTGCACGTGAGAACGGCATACCATGCGAAAGCCTCTGGTCACATACATACCTGACATGTAATTATAAATATATCGTGAGTTAGCGGACTGTGGAATGATGTCCAAAGTGTACATGACTGAAGGTAATTTGGTTCCATTAAAGAACAATAAATTGATAATTTTGATATCATATTTTTGATTTATTTCCATCATTTTTGTTATATGTAAACAGAGACAACTGTCATTGTGTAAATGTCACCCCTCTACAAAAAGTTCCGATTTTTTTCAAGGAAGATAACTCTCACCCGGATAGAAGTGATTGTAAAATGTAAATTAAATTGATTATAAAGCCATTGTGTATATTTTGTTCAATTTCCCATTCTATATGTATAGATCTTTGTGTCGTGTTTGCTTTTAGATTGTAGATAATCACTTTTATCCGTAAAAATTCAATAAAAAACACTTTGTATAACATGTGTTACATATTTTGCGATAAATAAAATATTTGTAGGGTTAATTAGAAATGCTTCTTTTCATTTTGTTATTGTTGTTATTGTTCCGAACAATGTCACACACAAAAAAAGCCGGAAGATATTAAAATTGACGAAAATTCCTTTTTTTGGTATTTTTTCCAAAAAAGTCCCCAAACTATCGGAATGTGTAGATTTTCATAAAATCAACTCTACATAGTTGCATAACCATTATATGAAAGTTTCAACGAATTTTGCTGGTTAATTGCGAAAGTGTGGAGCCACCTTAAACCAGACCAAACTGGCTATGTCTGTATGTGTGTTTTAACTATGTATTGCTTTGTAACTTTGCCTTACTTAATCTTTGGCTTACAGTTTCAGGTTTCCTATCATTCTTTGTCATTATTCCTTTATTTTCAGACAAAATACCAACTTGCAGACCACAGACAGATGTTTGATGAGCAGTCCCAGAAATACAGGTGGTTCTTATTACCAAGTGAAGCAGCCCAATGTCTGGATGGTCATTCAGCATCACCAACAGATAAGACCTTTGTTCTACCATTTTGTCCTCCAGCTATTCGGACACGTGTAGGGTTGTCTCCCTTTGTGTGTGGTGGACATACAGAGGAGTGTGATGGTGTCAATAGGGAAGGACCTGTTTGTCCAGTCAGTAGGCAGGAATGTTCCCCTAGGCTCACAACTACTGCATTTGGGGGCAGCTTGATCAAAGCACTTAACCAAGGTTTTGACTTCAACAAAGATGGTGCTGGAACTGAGACATATGAGGTGGGTGCAGGCATGCCTCAGGAGGAAAGGGTCACAGACAATGCCCAGGAGAAAAGGGAAACAAGCAAACCCAAGGCGGAAAGAGTTATAATCAGGCCAAAGGAAATAGGGGCTGAAGAGTTTAACATTCAGGAAACAAATGTATGTTCAATGGCAAAGCGCCGAAAAATAGCAGATTGTTCTGGTGTAGGTGGGGATATGGAGAGTTCTAACCTAATCACTGCTAAATCCAACACCGATAGCAATAACTTCATTATAAAGGATACAAAGGGGTCACATGATACAGGGAGAACACAGGATACAGCGAGATCACAGGATACAGGGAGATCACAGGATACAGGGAGATCACAGGATACAGGGAGAACACAGGATACAGGGAGATCACAGGATACAGCGAGAACACAGGATACAGCGAGAACACAGGATACAGCGAGATCACAGGATACAGGGAGATCACAGGATACAGGTAGATCACAGGATACAGCGAGATCACAGGATACAGGAAGGTCAGATGATACAGGGGGGTCACAGGAAACAGGAAGGTCACAGGAGACAGGAAGGTCACAGGAGACAGGAAGGTTACAGGAGACAGGAAGGTCACAGGAGACAGGAAGGTTACAGGAGACAGGAAGGTCAGATGATACAGGGGGGTCACAGGAAACAGGAAGGTCACAGGATACAGGGGGGTCACAGGAGACAGGAAGGTCAGAGGAGACACACAGATCCATAGGTAGTAACAGGAAAGCACTCAAACAGATGGAAAGGAAAAAGAAAAGTGGCTGGTTTTCTCCTCCTAAAGTCATATTTACACCTTTCCTGAAGGTATGGCATTGTCTGTCTATCTGACAGGGTTAAGCTTGGTACTAATAGGTTTAAGTTGGTATGGTGTTGTTTATCTGGCTTGGCGTCAGAGAAATTTTGTCTGCACCTTGTTTTTCTTGCTATTTCATTTTCGTTCACAAAAGTGGCTATAATCCTATAAAAGAGAAATGAGGCTTACCCGGTACTAAATGTTTGGTTTTGTGTTCAACTATATATAGAGTTTGTCCCTTGTTCATGTATAGTTTCAACAGATGCTGCTTGGCATGTGATAAAGATATATTGTTCCACCCCTGTTGTAATTTGTTAAGACTTGTGCTATGAGATAAACGTTGAAGTCCATCAAAATTGTATTTTAATTGACTTAATTGTAGACTGCCGTAAGTTATTCTGATGAGGAAGTAGTACCGCTGTTTTGTAAGATAAATCTTGTTTCTTGCAGGCAGTGACAGATTTAGAGATGATACAGAACGGGGATAAGGTCCTTGTATGTCTCTCTGGTGGCAAAGACTCCCTCAGCTTGCTTCATACCATACAACAGTACCAGTTCTACTGTAGAGGCAAGGTAAACATCCAGAGAGTGTAGACTGTAGAGGCAAGGTAAACATCCACAGAGTGTAGACGGTAGAGGCAAGGTAAACACCCACAGAGTGTAGCCTGTAGAGGCAAGGTAAACAACCACAGAGAGTAGACTGTAGAGGCAAGGTAAACCAAGGTAAACATCCAGAGAGTGTAGACTGTAAAGGCAAGGTAATTATAAACATCCACAGAGTGTAGACTGGAGAGGCAAGGTAAACATCCACAGAGTGGAGACGGTAGAGGCAAGGTAAATAGCAGAGAAGTGTAGACTGTAGAGGCAAGGTAAAAGACTGTAGAGGCAAGGTAAATGGCTGAAGAGTGTAGACTGTGGAGGCAAGGTAAACATCCACAGAGTTTAGACTGTAGAGGCAAGGTAAACTTCCACAGAGTGTAGACTGTAGAGTCAAGGTAAACATCCACAGAGTGTAGATTGTAGAGGCAAGGTAAATAGCAGAGGAGTGTAGACTCTAGAGGCAAGGTAAACATCCACAGAGTGTAGGCTGTAGAGGCAAGGTAAATAGCAGAGAAGGGTAGACTGTAGAGGCAAGGTAAAAGACTGTAGAGGCAAGGTAAATGGCTGAAGAGTGTAGACTGTAGAGGCAAGGAAAACATCCACAGAGTGTAGACTGTAGAGGCAAGGTAAACATCCATGGAGTGTAAACTGTAGAGGCAAGGTAAACAACCACAGAGTGTAGACTGTAAAGGCAAGGTAATTATAAACATCCACAGAGTGTCGACTGTAGAGGCAAGGTAAACATCCACAGAGGGTAGACTGTAGAGGCAAGTTAAACATCCATGGAGTGGAAACTGTAGAGGCAAGGTAAACAACCACAGAGGGTAGACTGTAGAGGCAAGTTAAACATCCATGGAGTGGAAACTGTAGAGGCAAGGTAAACAACCACAGAGGGTAGACTGTAGAGGCAAGTTAAACATCCATGGAGTGGAAACTGTAGAGGCAAGGTAAACATCCATGGAGTGTAGACTGTAGAGGCAAGGAAAACATCCACAGAGTGTAGACTGGAGAGGCAAGGTAAACATCCACAGAGGGTAGACTGTAGAGGCAAGTTAAACATCCATGGAGTGGAAACTGTAGAGGCAAGGTAAACAACCACAGAGGGTAGACTGTAGAGGCAAGTTAAACATCCACAGAGTGTAGACTTTAGAGGCAAGGTAATTATAAACATCCACAGAGTGAAGACTGTAGAGGCAAGGTAAACAACCACAGAGGGTAGACTGTAGAGGCAAGGTAATTCTAAACAACCACAGAGTGTAGACTGGAGAGGCAAGGTAAACATCCACAGAGGGTAGACTGTAGAGGCAAGTTAAACATCCATGGAGTGGAAACTGTAGAGGCAAGGTAAACAACCACAGAGGGTAGACTGTAGAGGCAAGTTAAACATCCACAGAGTGTAGACTGGAGAGGCAAGGTAAACATCCACAGAGGGTAGACTGTAGAGGCAAGGTAATTCTAAACAACCACAGAGTGTAGACTGTAGAGGCAAGGTAAATGGCTGAAGAGTGTAGACTGTAGAGGCAAAGTAAACAACCACAGAGTGTAGACTGTAGAGGCAAGATAAACATCCACAGAGTGTAGACTGTAGAGGCAAGGTTAACATCCACAGAGTGTAGACTGTAGAGGCAAGGTAAACAACCACAGAGTGTAGACTGTAGAGGCAAGGTAAACATCCACAGGGTGTATACTGTAGAGGCAAGGTAAACATCCACAGAGTGTAGACTGTAGAGGCAAGGTAAACATCCACCGAGTGTAGACTATAGAGGCAAGGTAAACATCCACAGAGTGTAGACTGAAGAGGCAAGGTAAACATCCACAGAGTGTAGTCTGTAGAGGCAAGGTAAACATCCACACAGTGTAGACTGTAGAGGCAAGGTAATTATAACCAACCACAGAGTGTAGACTGTAGAGGCAGGGTAAACATCCACAGAGTGTAGACTGTAAAGGCAAGGTAAACATCCACAGAGTGTAGACTGAAGAGGCAAGGTAAACATCCACAGAGTGTAGACTGAAGAGGCAAGGTAAACATCCACAGAGTGTAGTCTGTAGAGGCAAGGTAAACATCCACAGATTGTAGACTGTAGAGGCAAGGTAAATGAGGAGAGTAGACTCCTCTCATGAAGTCCTTATCGACAAATGTTTACGGCATGAATACATTATATATTTCCTCTTCAAATAATAATTTAATAACAAAACTATACTAGAGGCAAGGTAAATATCCACAGAGTGTAGACTGAAGAGGCAAGGTAAACATCCACAGAGTGTATACTGTAGAGGCAAGGGAAACATCCACAGAGTGTAGACTGTAAAGGCAAGGTAAACATCCACAGAGTGAAGACTGTAGAGGCAAGGTAAACATCGACAGAGGGAAGACTGTAGAGGCAAGGTAAACATCCAGAGAGTGGAGACTGTAGAGGCAAGGTAAATAGCAGAGAAGTGTAGACTGTAGAGGAAAGGTAAACATCCACAGAGTGTAGACTGTAGAGGCAAGGTAAATGAGGAGTGTAGACTCCTCTCATGAAGTCCTTATCGACAAATGTTTACGGCATGAATACATTATATATTTCCTCTTCAAATACTAATTTAATAACAAAACTATACTAGATCTGGAGTACAGCTTATATATCTGAATTATAGTAATATGGTCTGGTGTAGATACTACCTGCTAGATCTAGCGTCAAATAACATCTGAATTCATTAACATTGTTTCACGAGTATATTACTCAGTGTTTTCTAACAGCATCTGTTCCATTGCAGGGCTTGAAGTTTGAGTTTGGAGCAGTAACTGTTGACCCCCAGACACCGTCGTACGACCCCCGGCCACTGAAGGGCTATCTGGCAGGTCTTGGAGTACCCTACTTCTATGAGAGCCAGTGTAAGTTACACACAAGCTTCTGGTGTGTCCAGATCTGTGATCAGACTTCACTTTATTCTGTCAAAGAGAAGCATTGTAAGCCCTTTATTAGCCCCTTGCAATACTTTCCATTGTTTAGAAAAACTCGACAATTGATTTGACACTACAGCTGCTCTATTTCCCATGTAACGTTGTTCACGTTTCATGATCAATGTCCTTTTGCTGGATTCTACTCCTTTGTTTAAGAACAAACTTCCCAGGCAACTTTAGCTCCCTAAATGACTAGAATGTTCCCGGGGGAACTTGGTGATGTACGTTTAAGTTGTTATCCTGATGTCATGCTGTTTGCTACAACAGGTATCATGGAGGCTGCCCAGAACCTTGACTACGAATGTACATCCATTTGTAGCTTTTGTAGTCGTATGAAGAGAGGCCGAATCTACGCCTGTGCTCGCCGAGAACAGTACAATGTCCTAGCTCTGGGGCAACACCTCGACGATTTGAGTGAAAGGTCAGGGCTCATTTTTAGTTCACCTTGACTAAGGTGGAGGAATATTGTCTCCTAAGTCTGTGAATTTTTACTTCTCTACAACTTATAGATAAAGAATTAGTTACCAGAATCCATATCATAACATATGTTAAGAAAATGTAATTCCTTGATTGATTTATCACTATGTAGGTATATATATATACTGTGTGTTGACTGATAACTGACTTTTTTGTGTGCAGTTTCCTGATGTCTGTCTTCCACAATGGCCTACTACGTACAATGAAGGCACACTATACTGTAGAGTAAGTACACCACAAAATCTTTTATCGGTCTATCAACTTTTTGTTTTTGAAATGTTACCGAGCAGAGGGATGGGGCCAAATAGGGAAAGGAAATGAAAATTTTCCAAAACTTTCCCCTTCTGTACCATAGGAGGAATTGTTTTTGAGCAAAGGGACTCAATTTTTAGCTCACCTGTCCGAAGGGCAAGTGAGCTTATACCGTGGCGCGGCGTCCATCGTCTGTCCGGCGTCAATATTTTACTTTTAACAACTTTTTCTCAATAACAAAAAGGCCTAGGGTGATGATATTTGGCCTGAAGCAAACTGGGATGAAGGGCTACGAAGTTTGTTCAAATGAATGACCTTGCCCACTTTCAAGGTCACAGTGGTCAAATGTTTTAAAATCTTCAAACATCTTCTCAATAACCAAAAGGCCGAGGGTACGTATATTGGGCCTGTAGCATGCTGGGATGAAGGGCTACCAAGTTTGTTCAAATGAATAACCTTGACCCACTTTCAAGGTCACAGGGGTCAAATGTGTTAAAATCTTCAAATGACTTCTTCTCAATAAACAAAAAGCCCAGTGTACTGAAATTGGGCCTGTTGCATACTGGGATGAAGGACTACCAAGTTGGTTCAAATGAATGACCTTGACCCACTTTCAAGGTCACAGGGGTCAATTGTGTTAAAAATCTTCAGACGACTTCTTCTCAATAACCAAATTCCCCAGGTACTGGTTTTGGGCTTGTAGCAAGCTGGGATGAAGGGCTACCAAGTTTGTTCAAATGAATGACATTGACCCTGTTCAACTTAATGTCCTTGTTCGACTTTCAAGGTCACAGGCGTCATATATTTAAATCATTTAATAGATTCAAATGAATCGAACATAGATATTTTGCCTGTAGCTGTATATTAGTCCACTTTTAAGATTACAATTGTGAGATTAATCCCAGGTGAGCCCATTGGGCCTTTTGTTTATAAATGGAGGGTTTGGCGCCTCTGGGGGCATACAGTTGGATCCCAAATAGGGAAAGGAAATGAAAATCTTCCAAAAGTTTCCCCTTCAGTACCATGTACCATAGAAGGAATTGTTTTTGAGCAAAGGTGACTCAATTTTTATAATCTGAGGGTGTGGCCCCTCTGGGGGCATACAGGAGGTTCCCAATAAGCTAAATGAACTAAATAATTCCTCAAAATCGGTCTTTTTCCTATGATTTGAAGCTTGAGCATCCTTTCTAGTATATAGTTTACTTTGTAAGACTTGGTTAGTAGTTCTAGGTCTAACTTGTATGGTTTATAGTATATTGTATACTTTGTATGACTTGGTTAGTAGTTCTAGGTCAAACCTGTATGGTTTCTAGTATATAGTTTACTTTGTAAGACTTGGTTAGTAGTTCTAGGTCTAACTTGTATGGTTTATAATATATAGTTTACTTTGTAAGACTTGGTTAGTGGTTCTAGGTCTAACTTGTATGGTTTCTAGTATATAGTTTACTTTGTAAGACTTGGTTAGT
>NW_018407382.1:42258-56548 GCF_002113885.1 Mizuhopecten yessoensis | reverse complement strand
CAATGATAGCACTGACATAGTGACTACAGTCTTTGTCGTCAATAGAACAATGATAGCACTGACATAGTGACTACAGTCTTTGTCGCCGAGGGACCAATGATAGCACTGACATAGTGACTACAGTCTTTGTCGCCGAGAGAACAATGATAGCACTGACATAGTGACTACAGTCTTTGTTGCCGAGAGAACAACGATAGCACTGATTTATAAACAATAACAAACACAGTTTTTTAAGATTTACGAATGTATTATAAAATAAAATATTTACATTACAAAACTGTTCTACACTGTTCTACACATAATATAATTTACATAGCATAGCAAACACATACTTAACTAAACAAAACATAGAACAAAATCAAACAAACAAATTGCATTTAGGGCTGTCTTGGCTGCTGCATATAATTACACAATTACCAGCATGAAGGAAGATAAATTCAAGATTCCCTACCAGGTGCAAGTCCTAATCCCATAAACAGGAAAAGGCGGTCCTAGTTAAGGGAAATGAGGTAAGTATTAAAGTTTTAAGCTGGTAGACAATGAACAAATGAAGAATTCGAATTGAATGAGCAGGTTGTGGCCAGGCGAGGTCCTGAGTCCTCTTGGAGAACCAGGCGAAAGTCCTGTACAACAAAGACTGCTACCATACATAGTATGGTTACATCGCCAGGCGAGTCCTGAGCCTTACTTAAGAACCAGGGAGATAATGGTCCTGTATGATGTAAACTGTGTATGACATGTATATGAAATGAATGAAACCCCAATGACTTTGGGGCTCTTATAAATGTGCGCTAGCAACATAGTGACTACTGTCTTTGTCGTCGACAGACCAATGATTGCTCACCTTACTTAGCCCTGTGGTATTTTTGGATATCGGGGAAATAATCAGAATTGCACAAATATTTCACGGTGTTGTAAAGAGATAAGGTAAGCTGGTGTTTAATACAGACCCTTTTCCTTTACTTGGTATATTATATACTGTTATTTCTCGTTAACAGTGATGGAGATCTACGTGTGATTCGTCCTTTCGTGTACGTCAGGGAAAAAGACCTCCGGTTGTTTGCTGAACAGGTAGGTTACCTATCAGTTTGTCATGTTACCTATCAGTTTGTCATGTTACCTATCAGTTTGTCATGTTACTTTGCCTTTCAGTTTGTCATGTTACTTTACTTATCAGTTTGTCATGTTACTTTACCTATCAGTTTGTCATGTTACCTATCAGTTTGTCTTGTTACTTTACCTATCAGTTTGTCATGTTACTTTACCTATCAGTTTGTCATGTTACTTTACCTATCAGTTTGTCATGTTACCTATCAGTTTATCATGTTACCTATCAGTTTGTCATGTTACTTTACCTATCAGTTTGTCATGTTATTTTACCTTTCATTTTGTCATGACAAGTAAAAATAAAACATAAATAGATTCATAACATTAACTACTACAGGCATTATCATTAGAACTAAATGAAAAACCTATTCATTTTTTTTAACTTAAAAGATTGCTCATGTGATCTATTGCCATCCGTTCCCCTTGGTCTCTAGTTGTGAATGTTATTTTTGGAGACTGAATGGATGAACAAAATGACCGACAGGTGGCCATATTGGATTTTGACATTTAAGGTTTGTTGTCTCTATTTCTAGAAAGTACTGGAGGGATCTTTCTTAAATCATATATAAAGATTACCCTTGCTCACCTCCATTAAAATACCAATGGCCCAAAAGAGAATTCATCCCAGCACTTGCCATTATTAGCTCACCTGGCACGAAGTGGCTGTGAGCTTATGGTATTGTGTGTTGTCTATCTGTCTTCCATAAAATACTTCTACCATTTCTGATTTGGTAAGTTGTGATATCTGGAACCAAAATGGCGATGTCCAATCTGGGCCTATGACCAGTAAAACACAGGCACATATCCGGTATCAAGCGCCTTTTCTTCTTTTGACATAGTTTATACACAGGTTGTATTGGATCGGAAGGAATAACCTAGATTAATTTTTGCAGGAGTCTAGAGAGTAATAGTTTTTAGTCTATCCTAATATTTGACCTTTACCCTCTATAACGGCTCAGTTGTGAGATAAATAACAGCTGATCAATACAGGTCCACTGGTCCTCTTGGTATTAAAACAAAATGTAGAAGGCACTGTTTTTCCAAATTCAGATATTTAAAGTATTAAATCTGGACACTTTGATTTACAGAACAAGCTGCCTGTAATAGCAGAGAACTGTCCTGCCTGCTTCGAGTCCCCCAAGGTTTGTATGTAGTTCTAAGGTGTGAAGAAAGGCAAAATGTTAGTTCATCTGAAGGGCCACAGAGTTTTTTTTCTATGGTGCTAATTTTTGTCTGTCCATCCATCCAACCAATATCAAACCATTGCAATTCTTTGATGTCCATCGTCTGTTGTCTGTCGTACATGATGTCCATCGTCTATTGTCTGTCGTACGTGATGTCCATCGTCTGTTGTCTGTCGTACGTGATGTCCATCGTCTGTTGTCTGTCGTATGTGATGTCCATCGTCTATTGTCTGTCGTACGTGATGTCTATCGTCTGTTGTCTTTCGTACGTGATGTCTATCATCTGTTGTCTGTCGTACGTGATGTCCATCGTCTGTTGTCTGTTCTACGTGATGCCGTCGTCTGTTGTCTGTCGTACGTGATGTCCATCGTCTATTGTTTTTCGTACGTGATATCCATCGTCTGTTGTCTTTCGTATGTGATGTCCATCATCTGTTGTCTGTCGTACGTGATGTCCATCGTCTGTTGTATGTGATGTCTATCATCTGTTGTCTGTCGTATGTAATGTCTATCGTCTGTTGTCTGTTCTACGTGATGCCATCGTCTGTTGTCTGTCGTACGTGATGTCCATCGTCTATTGTTTTTCGTACGTGATTTCCATCGTCTGTTGTCTTTCGTACGTGATGTCCATCATCTGTTGTCTGTCGTACGTGATGTCCATCGTCTGTTGTCTGTCGTACGTGATGTCCATCGTTTATTGTTTTTCGTACGTGATTTCCATCGGCTGTTGTCTTTCGTACGTGATGTCCATCATCTTTTGTCTGTCGTACGGGATGTCCATCGTCTGTTGTCTGTCGTACGCGGTGTCCATCTCTGTTGTCTGTCGTATGTGATGTCTATCATCTTTTGTCTGTCGTATGTAATGTCTATCGTCTGGTGTCTTTCGTACGTGATGTCCATCGTCCGTTGTCTGTCGTACGTGATGTCCATCGTCTGTTGAATGTGATGTCTATCATCTGTTGTCTGTGGTATGTAATGTCTATCGTCTGTTGTCTTTCGCACGTGATGTCCATCGTCTGTTGTCTGTGATGTGTATCATCTGTTGTCTGTCGTATGTGATGTCTATCGTCTGTTGTTTTTCGTACGTGATGTCCATCGTCTGTTGCATGTGATGTCTATCATCTGTTGTCTGTGGTATGTAATGTCTATCGTCTGTTGTCTTTCGCACGTGATGTCCATCGTCTGTTGTCTGTCGTACGTGATGTCCATCTCTGTTGTCTGTCGTATGTGATGTCTATCATCTGTTGTCTGTCGTACGTGATGTCCATCGTCTATTGTCTGTCGTACGTGATTTCCATTGTCTGTTGTCTGTCGTACGTGATGTCCGTCGTCTGTTGTCTGTTGTCTGTGATGTCCATCGTCTGTTGTCTGTCGTATGTAATGTCTATCGTCTGTTGTCTTTCGTACGTGATGTCCATCGTCTGTTGTCTGTTGTCTGTGATGTCCATCGTCTGTTGTCTGTCGTATGTGATGTCCATCGTCTGTTGTCTGTCGTATGTAATGTCTATCATCTGTTGTCTGTCGTACGTGATGTCAATCGTCTATTGTCTGTCGTACGTGATTTCCATTGTCTGTTGTCTGTCGTACGTGATGTCCATTGTCTGTTGTCTGTCATATGTGATGTCCATCGTCTGTTGTCTGTCGTATGTGATGTCTATCATCTGTTGTCTGTCGTACGTGATGTCTATCGTCTGTTGTCTGTCGTACGTGATGTCCATCGTCTGTTGTCTGTTGTATGTGATGTCTATCATCTGTTGTCTGTCGTACGTGATGTCCATCGTCTATTGTCTGTCGTACGTGTGATGTCCATTGTCTGTTGTCTGTCGTACGTGATGTCCATCGTCTATTGTCTGTTGTACGTGATGTCCATTGTCTGTTTTCTGTCGTACATGATGTCCATTGTCTGTTGTCTGTCGTACGTGATGTCCATCGTCTGTCAGACATGATGTCCATTGTCTGTTGTCTGTCGTACGTAAACCTTTTTACTTCAATTGACTTCTTCTGAAGAATGGAAAGGCCTAGATTCATGATATTAGATTGGAAGCTTACTAGGATAGGGCCAAACTTAAAGTGTTGATGTTTGGATAGTAGCCACTGCAGAGAGGGAGGGCTATGAAGTTTGTTGAAGTGATCATGAATGACTTTGACCCACTTTTAAATGACTTCAACTGATCATGAAGAACTGAAAAGCCCAAAGCGATATTTGGCCAGTAGCAAATACAAAAGTATTCCATGTCTAAACTGGACATAGGGTGTAGGATGTGTGCACACCTCCAACCCTCTTTTCTTCAGCTCTGAGAAAGCACATGGCAGAGTTCTGTTCCCCCATCTTTTCTGAGGACATGAATGAAGATCGCTTGTGGTTGTCTGCTCTGATGGGTATCTGGGCCCCACAGAGGGTAGAGGCATCAACCCTGGGGAGGTCAATTCCCTGTCAACTTGTGCCACTCGGAACCTGTCGGCCTTGGCTGGGTAATGGAGAAGGTGAGCAGTCTGACAAGAGTCGGGCACCACACCATGTTCTTGGTCCTTCGGGTACTATGCGTCATGCTTTCCAGCAGCAAACTGGTCATATGTCTGACCCTAGGCCTTTCATTTCTGGTTTTGTTTTGGGGTATTGGCAGTTCTGCCCCATACTCCCACTGGCTAGTTTGGTCGGGTAGTTCTGCCCCCTACTCCCACTGGCTAGTTTGGTCGGGTAGTTCTGCCCCCTACTCCCACTGGCTAGTTTGGTTGGGTAGTTCTGCCCCCTACTCCCACTGGCTAGTTTGGTCGGGTAGTTCTGCCCCCTACTCCCACTGGCTAGTTTGGTTGGGGAGGTCTGCCCCCTACTCCCACTGGCTAGTTTGGGCGGGTAGGTCTGCCCCCTACTCCCACTGGCTAGTTTTGTCGGGTAGTTCTGCCCCATACTCCCACTAGCTAGTTTGGTCGGGCAGTTCTGCCCCCTATTCCCACTGGCTAGTTTTGTCGGGTAGTTCTGCCCGGTCTGCCCCCTACTCCCACTGGCTAGTTTTGTCGGCCCCCTATTCCCACTGGCTAGTTTGGTCAGGTAGTTCTGCCCCCTATTCCCAGTGGCTAGGTTTGTCGGGTAGTTCTGCCCCATACTCCCACTGGATAGTTTCATCGGGCAGTTCTGCCCCCTATTCCCACTGGCTAGTTTTGTCGGGTAGTTCTGCCCCCTATTCCCACTGGCTAGTTTGGTCAGGTAGTTCTGCCCCCTATTCCCACTGGCTAGTTTGGTCAGGTAGTTCTACCCCATATAACCACTGGCTAGTTTGGTCAGTTGTGTGGTCACTCCTTTCCCTCTTTTGAGCCTATGCCGTGGCACAGAGTCTGTCGTTTGTCTGTCATTTGCCCGTCTGTCGTCCGTCTGTCTTTTGTCCATAAGGAAGAATGACTGAAATGAATGTCCTTGACAACTATTCAAGGTCACAGGGATAGAATATGTTAAAAACTTTTAACTAATTCTTTTGAATAACTTGACTAGGGTGATGATATTTGGCAAGTAGCTTGCTGAGATGAATTACCTTGACTCATATTCAAGGCCACAGGGGGTCATATATGTTAAACATTTAAAATGACTTCTCCTGAATAACAAAACTGGCCAGGATGGTGATATTTAGCCAGAAGCATGCTAGGATGAAGTGCTACAAAGTTTTGTTCAAATGATTGACTTTCACCCTCATTCAAGGTCACAGGGGTCAATTGTCTTTAAAAAAAACCTTTAAAAACATCTTCTTAATAACCTAGAGCCAGGGTGATAGTATTTGCCCTGTAGTAAGCAGGGATAAAGGGCTTCCATGTTTGTTCAAAAGAAAGACCTTGACTCATATTCTAGGTCACAGTGGTCAAATGTGTTAGCAATATCTTCTGAATGACCAATATGATTAGTGTGGTGATATTTGGGCAGTAGCCTACTCAGATGAAATTCTGTCAAGTTCATTCATGTGAATGACATTTACCTACTGAAGGTAAGGGCTATAAACTTTATGAACTTGTGAGACTTTCAAGGTCACAGGTTAGATGTGTTTGAATCTTTTAATAGGTTCTTTTGAATAACTTAGTGATAGATACTGAATCTTTGCCTGTAGCTTTATTTTAGTCCACTTTACAAGTGTGGGATTAATACCAAGTATGCAGTCCTATTGGGCCTCTTGTATTATGTATAGTCATAAAGTAAAATGTTAAACATAAACTAATGTTGCTTTTGTAACAGGAGCAAGATGGGCCCAGTTTTGTTTCTATATTATTATATGGAAAGTAACGATATTTAGTCTATATATTGACCATCTTTGAAGGTCAAAGATGTGAAATGAATGACAGGTGAATGATGCAAGATGTTAATCATGCAAGCTGAGGTTTAAGTGTTTTTCTTCTTTTTTTATAGGAGAGACACCGAATCAAACAACTGCTGGCTGCCCAGGAAATCCTGCACCCCCACCTTTTCCACAGCCTCATGTCGGCCCTCAAACCTCTGATGGCTATCAACAAAACCAATATCAATGTCTCTGAATTGTTCAAATCAGAACTGTCTAGCCAGAATGACATTGACATTTAACATTAGTGGAAGTATAGCGCACAACAGAAATAAACATGAGAAAGTTTCAGATAAACAGTGTTACCTGGAGTCAGTGATACTATACATTGTTACCTGGAGTCAGTGTTACTGTACATTGTTACCCAGAGTCAATGTTACTGTACATTGTTACCTGGAGTCAATTTTACTATACATTGTTACCTTGAGTCAATGTTACTATAAATTGTTACCTGAAGTCAATGTTACTATACATTGTAACCTTGAGTCAGTGTTAATGTACATTGGGTCAATGTTACTATACATTGTTACCTGGAGTCAATGTTACTGTACATTGTTTCCCGGAGTCAATGTTACTGTACATTGTTACCTGGAGTCAATGTTACTATACATTGTTACCTGGAGTCAATGTTACTGTACATTGTTACCTTGGGTCAATGTTACTATACATTGTTACCTGGAGTCAATGTTACTGTACATTGTTTCCCGGAGTCATTGTTACTGTACATTGTTACCTGGAGTCAATTTTACTATACATTGTTACCTTGAGTCAATGTTACTATTCATTGTTACCTGAAGTCAATGTTACTATACATTGTTACCTAGAGTCAATGTTACTATACATTGTTACCTGGAGTCAGTGTTACTATACATTGTTACCTGGAGTCAGTGTTACTATACATTGTTACCTGGAGTCGATGTTACTGTACATTGTTACCTGGAGTCAGTGTTACTATACATTGTTACCTGGAGTCAATGTTACTGTACATTGTTACCTGGAGTCAATGTTACTATACATTGTTACCTTGAGTCAATGTTATTGTACAATGTTGCCTGGAGTCAGTGTTACTGTACATTGTTATCTTGAGTCACTGTTACTATACATTGTTACCTTGAGTCAATGTTATTGTACAATGTTGCCTGGAGTCAGTGTTACAGTACATTGTTACCTGCAGTCAATGTTACTGTACATTGTTTCCTGGAGTCAATGTTACTGTACATTGTTACCTTGAGTCAATGTTATTGTAAAATGTTGCCTGGAGTCAATGTTACAGTACATTGTTACCTGGAGTCAATGTTACTTGGAGTCAGTGTTACTATACATTGTTACCTGGAGTCAATGTTACTGTACATTGTTACCTGGAGTCAATGTTACTATACATTGTTACCTGGAGTCAGTGTTGCTGTACATTGTTATCTTGAGTCAATGTTACTATACATTGTTATCTTGAGTCAAGGTTACTCTTGAGTCAATGTAACTATACATTGTTACCTTGATTCAATGTTACTATACATTGTTTCCCGGAGTCAATGTTACTATACATTGTTACCTTGGTCAATGTTACTGTACATCGTTATCTTGAGTCAATGTTACTATACATTGTTACCTTGAGTCAATGTTATTGCACAATGTTGCCTGGAGTCAATGTTACAGTACATTGTTACCTGGAGTCAATGTTACTGTACATTGTTTCCCGGAGTCAATGTGACTGTACATTGTTACCTTGAGTCAATGTTATTGTACAATGTTGCCTGGAGTCAATGTTACTATACATTGTTACCTGGAGTCAATGTTACTGTACATTGTTACCTGGAGTCAATGTTACTATTCATTGTTACCTTGAGTCAATGTTACCTAAAGTCAATGCAACTATACATTGTTACCCGGAGTCAATGTTACTATACATTGTTACCTTGAGTCAATGTTACTGTACATTGTTACCTGGAGTCGGTATTACTGTACAATGTTTCCTTGAGTCAATGTTTCTATACATTGTTACCTGAAGTCAATGTTACTATACATTGTTACCCGGAGTCAATGTTACTATACATTGTAACCTTGAGTCAGTGTTACTGTACATTGTTACCTGGAGTCAATGTTACTGTACATTGTTACCCTGGGTCAATGTTACTATACATTGTTACCTTGAGTCAATGTTTCTATACATTGTTACTATACATTGTTACCTGAAGTCAATGTTACTATACATTGTTACCCGGAATCAATGTTACTATACATTGTTACCCGGAATCAATGCTACTATAAATTGTTACCTCGAGTCAATGTTACTATAAATTGTTACCTGAAGTCAATGTTACTATACATTGTTACCCAGAGTCAATGTTACTATACATTGTAACCTTGAGTCAGTGTTACTGTACATTGTTACCTGAAGTCAATGTTACTATACATTGTTACCTGGAGTCAGTGTTACTGTACATTGTTACCTGGAGTCAATGTTACTGTACATTGTTACCTGGAGTCAATGTTACCTTACAATGTTACCTCGAGTCAATGTTACTGTACATTGTTACCCAGAGTCAATGTTACTATACATTGTTACCTTGAGTCAATTATGTTACTGTACATTGTTACCCGGAGTCAATGTTACTATACACTGTTACCTTGAGTCAATGTTAATATACATTGTTACCTGGAGTCAATGTTTCTATACATTGGTACTTGAATAATAACAATGTACATTAACACTGATTTCAAGTAACAATGTAACCAATGTTACTATACATGTCATTGTTACTTTACTTTGTTACCTCATTAATTGTGTGTTAATATGTATTGTTAACAAGCATGTTTGTAACAAATTTCGTTGAAACTTGCCCATTAGTAGTGCAGTCTTTGTTTATATGTATGTAAAGGTTGTGTGTATTATTTACTGTTGTTAAAAGTCTTGTGTTCTGTATCATAATCACTCAGATGTGGAGTTTTCTACAATAAATACCACTGGTTTGTAATACCATTATACTGGAGTGATGTTATTCATTCTTCCCAGAATACCCATCAGGGGTTTAAGAGGAACCCTCAAATACCCATCAGGGGTTAAAGAGGAACCCTCAAATACCCATCAGGGGTTAAAGAGGAACCCTCAAATACCCATCAGGGGTTAAAGAGGAACCCTCAAATACCCCTCAGGGGTTAAAGAGGAACCCTCAAATACCCCTCAGGGATTGAAGAGTACCCCCAAATACCCCTCAGGGTTTTAAACAAGAGGCCCAATGGGCCTGCATCGCTCACCTTGTATTAATCTCACACTTGTAAACTTAAAGGTGGACTAAAATACAGCTACAGGCAGAATATCAGTGTGACCTTGAATGTCAAACAATGACATTAGGTTGAAAGTGGGTCAAGGTCATTCATTTGAACAAATTTGGTAGCCCTGCTTGCTACAGGCCAAATATCAGTACCCTGGGCCTTTTGGTTATTGAGAAGAAGTTGTTTGAAGATTTTAATACATTTGACACCTGTGACCTTGAAAGTTGGTCAAGGTCACTCATTTGAACAAACTTGGTAGCCCTTCATCCCTGCATGCTACTGGCCAAATATCACCACATTAGGCCTCTTGGTTATTCAGTAGAAGTTGTTTAAATGTTTTAAACATATTTGACCTCTGTGACCTTGAAAATGGATGAAGGTCATTTATTTGAAAAAACTTGGTAGCCCTTCATCCCTGCATGCTACTGGCCAAATATCAACACATTAGGCCTCTTGGTTATTCAGTAGAAGTTGCTTAAATGTTTTAAACATATTTGGCCCCTGTGACCTTGAATATAATTGAACAAACTTGGTAGCCCTTTATTCCAGCATGCTTCTGGCCAAATATCATCACCCTAGGCCTATCGGTTATTCAGAAGAAGTTGTTGAAAGTTTTAAACCATATTTGACCTCTGTGACCTTGAAATTGGATGAAGGTCATTTATTTGAAAAAACTTGGTAGCCCTTCATCCATGCATGCTACTGGCCAAATATCAACACATTAGGCCTCTTGGTTATTCAGTAGAAGTTGCTTAAATGTTTTAAACATATTTGACCCCTGTGGCCTTGAATATAAATCAATGTCATTTATTTGAACAAACTTAGTAGCCCTTCATCCCAGCATGCTTCTGGCCAAAGGTCATCACCCTAGGCCTATCGGTTATTCAGAAGAAGCTGTTGAAAGGTTATAAACAGATTTGACCTCTGTGACCTTGAAATTGGATGAAGGTCATTTATTTGAAAAAACTTGGTAGCCCTTCATCCCAGCATGCTTCTGGGAATATATCATCACCCTAGGCCTTATGGTTACTGAGAAGAAGTTGTTTAAAGTTTTTAACATATTTGACCCCTGTGACCTTGAAAATGGATGAAGGTCATTTATTTGAAAAAACTTGGTAGCCCTTCATCCCAGCATGCTTCTGGGAATATATCATCACCCTAGGCCTTATGGTTACTGAGAAGAAGTTGTTTAAAGTTTTTAACATATTTGACCCCTGTGACCTAGGATATAAGTCCAGGTCAGGTATTTGAACAAACTTAGTAGCCCTTCATCCAAGCATGTTACTGGCCAAATTTAGGCCCCCTAGGCCTCTTGGTTATTCAGAAGAAGTTGGTTAACGGTTTTAAACATATTTCACCCCTGTGACCTTGAATATAATTGAACAAACTTGGTAGCCCTTCACGCCAGCATGTTACTGGCCAAATATCATCACCCTAGGCCTATCGGTTATTCAGAAGAAGCTGTTGAAAGGTTATAAACAGATTTGACCTCTGTGACCTTGAAATTGGATGAAGGTCATTTATTTGAAAAAACTTGGTAGCCCTTCATCCCAGCATGCTTCTGGCCAAATGTCATCACCCTAGGCCTATCGGTTATTCAGAAGAAGTTGTTGAAAGTTTTAAACCATATTTGACCTCTGTGACCTTGAAATTGGATGAAGGTCATTTATTTGAAAAAACTTGGTAGCCCTTCATCCCTGCATGCTACTGGCCAAATGTCACCACATTAGGCCTCTTGGTTATTCAGTAGAAGTTGCTTAAATGTTTTAAACATATTTGGCCCCTGTGACCTTGAATATAAACCAAGGTCATTCATTTGAACAAATTTGGTAGCCCTGCTTGCTACAGGCCAAATATCAGTACCCTGGGCCTTTTGGTTATTGAGAAGAAGTTGTTTGAATATTTTAATACATTTGACACCTGTGACCTTGAAAGTTGGTCAAGGTCATTCATATGAACAAATTTGGTAACCCTTCACCACAGCATGCTACTGGCCAAATATCATCACCCTAGGCCTATCGGTTATTCAGAAGAAGCTGTTGAAAGGATATAAACATATTTGACCTCTGTGGCCTTGAATATAAGTCAAGGTCATTTATTTAAACAAACTTGGTAGCCCTTCATCTCAGCATGCTTCTGGCCAAATATCATCACCCTGTGCATTTTGGTTATTCAGAAGAAGTTGTTCAAAGTTTTAAAACATATTTGACCTCTGTGACCTTGAATATAAGCAAAGGTCATGTATTTGAACAAACTTAGTAGCCCTTCATCCAAGCATGTTACTGGCCAAATTTAGGCCCCCTAGGCCTCTTGGTTATTCAGAAGAAGTTGTTGAAAGTTTTAAACCATATTTGACCTCTGTGACCTTGAATATAAGCAAAGGTCATGTATTTGAACAAACTTAGTAGCCCTTCATCCAAGCATGTTACTGGCCAAATATCATCACCCTAGGCCTTATGGTTACTGAGAAGAAGTTGTTTAAAGTAAAAGGGTGACGACGGACGGACGACGGACGCCGCACCATGCGATAAGCTCACTTGGCCCTTCGGGCCAGGTGAACTAATAATACCCCCAAATGCCCATAAGAGTTTTAGCAACCCAGAGATTTGTGATCATATTTTTAAAGGTCAAAATCCCTTCATCTATTTCAAACTAGTATTCTTTTAAAGGCAACTTATAGTTGGACAGCATAAAACAGCATACAATGAAGCATTTGAAACATGACAACATAAAATGGAGTTAGTGTATTCTTTATTTGTCTTTTTTATATAAAACCTGCACATGGCCAGCTATCTTCTTTTGTAGAGGCAGGGCTCCAAGTGAAATTCTGCTGGAGGTTTTTTTGGAAGCTTACACTTTTTGAAATCAAATAGGCAGAACATCCTGTTTGTGGTATCCTGAAATATACAATGTACATAAATACACACTTAAATTGTGAGTAGAATATCGGGCAAGGCTATCCTGAACAAGAGATCCTAGAGGGATCTTGTCATCCACCATCAAAGGATCTTTATCAGATCTACAGAAGATGATCTATTAACTTCCTTGCTCTCCACTCTCCTTACTTGTACTATTACCTAGTCCCATGTAGGACATCATAAACAGGAATCTTGTACATTACCTTAAGCCTTGTAATGTTATGTTATTTGCAACTATTGCAAATGTTACTTTATAAGAATTGCATAACTATATGGTTAAACAAATTGTAATTCTTGCTGTCAATGAGGGGTAAATTCTCATTAGGGCTAGGGGTATCTTTAACAAGGGGAACATCCATATTTGAGAAAGATCCCTCAAAGTACTTCATGAGAAATAGCAATAACAAATCTCAACTGCCAAAATTAAGGATGGCAGCCTGACTGCCATTTTGTTCATCTAATCAGTCTTAAAGGTAAATGTGCACAACTAAAGACCAAAAGAAACGTACATATGTAATTTGAGAGAGATCTTTCCAGTACTTTCTGACCAAGATGGCCACAGGCCGCAGGCAAACATCTTGGATTTTTACATTTCAAGAAGATTATCACTATTTCCCAGGGAGTGCTTAACAGATCTTTCTCATATTGCAATGATAGGTTCTATTTCTTTCACATTAACTTCTGTACTAGTTAATATATGTGGAAACAACAACTCACTTTGCAGTTATCACTACTAAATACCAATCAGAACTTGCTTTTCTTTAAATTGAGAAAGATCACTCCCTTACTTTCTGAGAAATATTGAATCATTTAAGGATGAAGTACCGACGATAGGCAATTTGAATAGCTCACCATCTTTAAAAATGTCATTTGTACAGCATTATTTATACCCAAATGGATATATACACGACATATTGTACATACACTCCATTTAAAGTTTTAATTTTGAACACATGGAATCTCCTCCTATTTGTTTAAACAAGAGGCCCAATGGGCCTGAATCGCTCACCTGGTATAAAACTCACACTTGTAACCTTAAAAGTGATCTAAAATAAAGCTACAGGAAAATATCAGTATTTATGATTAAAATTCATTCAAAAGACCCTGTTATTTTTTTTTGAACATTTCACCCCTGTGATTAAAAGTCGAATAAAGTCATTATGTTGAACACATTGTATAGCCTTTCATCTCAGGATGCAACTTGCAAAGTATTAACATCCTGGGACCCATGGTTATTCAAAAGAGGTTGTTTAAAGATTAAAAAAAATTACCCCTGTGACCTTGAATATAAGTCAAAGTCATTCACTTTAACAAACAAAGTAGTCCTCGATCCCAGCATATGCTACTGACTAAATATCAACATCCTGAGCCTTTTGGTTATTCAGAACAAGTTGTTGAAATATTTTGAACATATTTGCTCCTTGTGACCTTGAATATGATTCAAGGTCATACATTTATACAAACTTGGTAGCCCTTGATCCTAGTATGCTACTGA
>NW_018407382.1:40494-41743 GCF_002113885.1 Mizuhopecten yessoensis | reverse complement strand
TTTTTTAATACAATTGACCCCTGTGACCTTGAATATAATTGAAGGTCATTCATTTGAACAAACTTGGTAGCCCTTCACCCAAGCATGCTACTGGCCAAATATCAACTCCCTGGGCATTTTGGTTATTGAGAAGAAGATGTTTAAAGTTTTTGACATATTTGACCCCTGTGACCTTGAAAATAGGTGAAGGTCATTAATTTTAACAAACTTTGTAGCCCTTCATCCAAGTTTGCTTCTGGCCAAATATCGACACCCTAGGCCTTTCGGTTATTAAGAAGAAGTCGTTTAAAGTAAAATATTGACGCCGGAGGCCGGACGGACGGATGACGGACGCCGCACCACGGCATAAGCTCACTTGGCACTTCGTGCCAGGTGAGCTAAAAAGGATGGCAAGTATTACACTGTACCAGTTTACATTCCTACTTGAATTGAAACTCTTGAAATAGCCTTTATCTGGTTATGGTTTTCTGTGAAATGCTATGTGATAAAGCATGGTTTTCTGTGAAATGCTGTGTGATAAAGCATGGTTTTCTGTGAAATGCTATGTGATAAAGCACACTACCAATGTCTCTACCAACCCAACTCACCTCATTAAGGAGACGGAAGCCAAAGTTGTCCATGGTTTTTTTAAAGTTTGGTAAACTGCGGATTCGACTGGTAACTTCTGCCACCTTCAAGGAGCCACTACAAAAACAGGTCAATGTTTTTCAGTCATATGCTTAATTTTGTAAAATAATTGGTGTGATAGATTTATGTCTACAGAATTGTGAACTGTTTTACCAGTATTTTGAAGAGTGTTACAAGTCTCCTGTTCATAGGTCAACCTACAAATGACCTCTATAGTCTATTAACAGGTGTACTAGTGTATACAAGGGACAGACAAACCGCGTGATTGGTATATACCCCCTCAAAGTTTGTTTGCCGTGGTATATCAAAATTCCAAATGAGCTATTAATGCCCATGGCCCTTTTGTTTATAAAATACATATAGTTTAAAAAATGATCTATGATTCAATCAAACTTGCAAACTATTCATTAAGAGGTGAGAGTATTTTCTCATGTTCATGCTGGTATGGTACACTATTTCTGGCTCTGTATTGGAAAGAGTTCCTAAAGGTGGCCAGTGTTGATATGACCAACACCGAATCAGAACTCTTTCCATATACAGCTCAGCTCTCTCTCTCTCTCTCTCTCTCTCTCTCTCGATCTCGATAAAACTGACTTTTTGTTCATTATGATACCAATGTCAA
>NW_018407382.1:36142-37580 GCF_002113885.1 Mizuhopecten yessoensis | reverse complement strand
TAAAACTGACTTGTGTTCATTATGATACCAATGTTATACAGGCCACGTTTAACCAGCAGGGCCTACAGACAAGATATGGATAAAACTGATTTGTGTTCATTATGATACCAATGTTAAACAAGAGGCCCAGGGGCCTGGACAGTCACCTGAGTTATATTATAGGTTACTTTATTTCATTGTTGAGATGTAAAGTGGAACAAAGTGAAATTCAATACTTGACATGTCACCAAAGGAAAAAAACTTTAAAATCTATTCAAATTAAATATTTTTCTATTAAAAAATATGATATTTATTTTGTCATTTAGCCAATTTTCCTCTTTGGCCAACCCCAGGGGTAGGTCAGGACCTTACTTTCTGATACTATTTTATTTCAATTTCATCATAACTATTCCGACCAAGTTTGAATAATTTCTGGCAGAGAAGAGACAAAATATACCCAAAAGTGTTATTTCCCAGATAAATATGTCGTTTGATAAACTATAGTAAATTTTACCCTCTCCAAAAAGGGAGCACAGATGACTCCAAGGAAATGACATTTACTTAAAGCACCTAGGGACCTTTCAATACATTAAGGGTATTAGATTGTAGTACATCTGAGTCTGAGGAAGTTTTTTTTAAATTTTAACAATTTTCCCCATTTGGGACC
This sequence comes from Mizuhopecten yessoensis, assembly GCF_002113885.1. Taxonomy (NCBI): domain Eukaryota; kingdom Metazoa; phylum Mollusca; class Bivalvia; order Pectinida; family Pectinidae; genus Mizuhopecten; species Mizuhopecten yessoensis. The sequence continues at coordinate 36,934 of NW_018407382.1, read as the reverse complement.
CACCTCTCCAGCTCCTGGGGCAGGGACGGATCTTATTTTCTCATATCATCTAATTGCCATTTCATTAAAACTATCCCAACCAAGTTTGAATAATTTCCTGCTGAAAATGGACAAAATATACACAAAAGTGTCATTTCTCTGTATAAACTATAACAAAATGTTACCCCCTCTCCAAGGCTGGGAGGTAATGAAATTTACAATTTAGATAAAGCCCCTGATGAACTTTCCTTCCATATAGAGTAATATACTGTAGTACGACGACGAACGAAAGGTGATCATAATAGGTCAATTGAGCCTTTGGCTAACCGTAATTACATACAGTAAAACCCCACTTCCTCAAACTTGGTTTACTCGAATACCCCTCATTCGTCGAACAGTTCGTTTGGTCCCTACAGTACATACATGTTTCTAAATTTGCAATTAATGCTGATGTAAATATCATAATGTTTTCAGTAATATAAGTGTCTATATCTTCAGTACAGTCACCTGAATAATGATGACTAAACTTACCCTAGTTGGAGAAGGAGACCTACACTTACCCTGGTTTGTGTATGAGACCTACACTTACCCAGGTTTAAGTATGAGACCTACACTTACCCTGGTTAGAGTAGGAGACCTTCACTTACCCTGGTTGGAATAGGAGACCTACACTTACCCTGGTTTGAGTAGGAGACCTTCACTTACCCTGGTTGGAGTAGGAGACCTACACTTACCCTGGTTAGAGTAGGAGACCTTCACTTACCTTGGTTGGAGTAGGAGACCTACACTTACCCTGGTTTGAGTAGGAGACCT
>NW_018407382.1:8160-30936 GCF_002113885.1 Mizuhopecten yessoensis | reverse complement strand
GAGATCTACACTTACCCTGGTTTGTTTATGAGACCTACACTTACCCTGGTTGGAGTATGAGACCTACATTTACTCTGGTTTGAGTATGAGACCTTCACTTACCCTGGTTTGTGTATGAGACCTACACTTACCCTGGTTGGAGTAGGAGACCTACACTTACCCTGGTTTAAGTAGAAGACCTCCACTTACCCTGGTTGGAGTAAGGAGACCTACACTTACCCTGGTTTGAGTATGAGACCTACACTTATCCTGGTTGGAGTATGAGACCTACACTTACCCTGGTTTGTGTAGAAGACCTGGTTGGAATATGAGACCTACACTTACCCTGGTTGGAGTATGAGATCTACACTTACCCTGGTTTAAGTAGAAGACCTACACTTACCCTGGTTTAAGTAAAAGACCTACACTTACCCTGGTTTGTGTATGAGACCTACACTTACCCTGGTTTAAGTAGAAGACCTACACTTACCATGGTTTAAGTAGAAGACCTACACTTACCGTGGTTTAAGTAAAAGACCTACACTTACCCTGGTTGGATTATGAGATCAACACTTACCCTGGTTTAAGTAGAAGACATACACTTACCCTGGTTTGTGTATGAGACCTACACTTACCCTGGTTTGAGTAGGAGACCTGGTTGGAGTATGAGACCTACACTTACCCTGGTTGGAGTAGGAGACCTACACTTACCCTGGTTTAAGTAGAAGACCTATACTTACCCTGGTTTGATAACCCTGCTGGCCTCCCTCAGGTAGTCTGGTAGATTTTTTCCCATCAGTGACAAACAGAACACTGCCACATCAACACTCTCATTCTTCAACGGGACCTTCAGTCAAAATATTACGCATTTGTTATATTCCAATATAATAAAAATGTCAAAAGTTTGAAAGCTGTGCATGAAGCAGACTTCAGTTATAAGCTATTCAGTGTGTGTAAAACAACTTATTTATGGATAGTCAAACGTTACAGACTAATTATGTTATAGTCACACTTTAGAAATGTCAAACTTATTTTGAGTTATATTTATGTGACTAATTTTGTATTTGTTATATTTATGTGACTAATTTTGTCTCACCTTAGCCATGTCACAGACCTATTTTGAGTTATATTTATGTGACTAATTTTGTATTTGTTATATTTATGTGACTAATTTTGTCTCACTTTAGCCATGTCAGACTTATTTTGAGTTATATTTATGTTACTTATTCTGTCTCACCCTGGACATGCCAGACTTATTTTGAGTTATATAAATGCGATTATTTTGTCTTACCTTAGCCATGTCACAGAGTTATTTTGAGTTATATTAATGCGATTATTTTGTCTCACCTTAGCCATGTCAGAGTTATTTTGAATTATATTAATGCGATTATTTTGTCTCACCTTAGCCATGTCACAGACTTATTTTGAGTTATATTAATGCGATAATTTTGTCTCACCTTAGCCATGTCACGGACTTATTTTGAGTTGTATTGATGTGACTAATTCTGTCTCACCTTAGCCATGTCACAGACTTATTTGGAGTTATATTGATGTGACTTATTCTCTCTCACCTTAGCCATGTCACAGACTTATTTTGAGTTATATTAATGCGATTATTTTGTCTCACCTTAGCCATGTCAGAGTTATTTTGAATTATATTAAGGCGATTATTTTGTCTCACCTTAGCCATGTCAGAGTTATTTTGAATTATATTAAGGCGATTATTTTGTCTCACCTTAGCCATGTCAGAGTTATTTTGAATTATATTAAGGCGATTATTTTGTCTCACCTTAGCCATGTCAGAGACTTATTTTGAGTTATATTGATGTGAATTATTTTGTCTCACCTTAGCCATGTCACAGACTTATTTGGAGTTATATTGATTTGACTTATTCTGTCTCACCTTAGCCATGTCACTGACTTATTTTGAGTTATATAAATGCGATTATTTTGTCTTACCTTAGCCATGCCACAGAGTTATTTTGAGTTATATTAATGCGATTATTTTGGCTCACCTTAGCCATGTCACAGACTTATTTTGAGTTATATTGATGTGACTCATTCTGTCTCACCTTAGCCATGTCACAGACTTATTTTGAGTTATATAAATGCGATTATTCTGTCTCACCTTAGCCATGTCATAGACTTATTTTGAGTTATATTAATGCGATTATTTTGTCTCACCTTAGCCATGTCACAGACTTATTTTGAGTTATATTAATGCGATAATTTTGTCTCACCTTAGCCATGTCACGGACTTATTTTGAGTTGTATTGATGTGACTTATTTTGTCTCACCTTAGCCATGTCACAGACTTATTTTGAGTTATATTAATGCTATTATTTTGTCTCACCTTAGCCATGTCACAGAGTTATTTGAGTTATATTGATGTGACATATTCTGTCTCACCTTAGCCATGTCACAGAGTTATTTGAGTTATATTGATGTGACATATTCTGTCTCACCTTAGCCATGTCACAGAGTTTTTTGAGTTATATTAATGCGATTATTTTGTCTCACCTTAGCCATATCACAGACTTATTTTGAGTTATATTAATGCTATTATTTTGTCTCACCTTAGCCATGTCACGGACTTATTTTGAGTTGTATTTATGTGATTATTTTGTCTCACCTTAGCCATGTCACAGAGTTATTTGAGTTATATTGATGGGACTTATTCTGTCTCACCTTAGCCATGTCACAGAGTTTTTTGAGTTATATTAATGCGATTATTTTGTCTCACCTTAGCCATATCACAGACTTATTTTGAGTTATATTAATGCTATTATTTTGTCTCACCTTAGCCATGTCACAGAGTTATTTGAGTTATATTGATGGGACTTATTCTGTCTCACCTTAGCCATGTCAGAGTTATTTTGAGTTATATTAATGTGACTTATTCTGTCTCACCTTAGCCATGTCACAGAGTTATTTTGAGTTATATTAATGCGATTATTCTGTCTAACCTTAGCCATGTCACAGACTTATTTTCAGTTATATTGATGTGACTTATTCTGTCTCCCCTTAGCCATGTCACAGAGTTTTTTGAGTTATATTAATGCGATTATTTTGTCTTACCTTAGCCATGTAACGGACTTATTTTGAGTTGTATTTATGTGATTATTTTGTCTCAACTTAGCCATGTCACAGACTTATTTTGAGTTATATTAATGCGATTATTTTGTCTTACCTTAGCCATGTCACGGACTTATTTTGAGTTGTATTTATGTGATTATTTTGTCTCACCTTAGCCATGTCACAGACTTATTTTGAGTTATATTGATGTGACTTATTCTCTCTCACCTTAGCCATGTCACAGACTTATTTTGAGTTGTATTGATGCGATTATTCTGTCTCACCTTAGCCATGTCACAGAGTTATTTTGAGTTATATTGATGTGACTTAATCTGTCTCACCTTAGCCATGTCATAGACTTATTTTGAGTTATATTGATGCGATTATGCTGTCTCACCTTAGCCATGTCACAGAGTTATTTTGAGTTATATTGATGTGACTTATTCTCTCTCACCTTAGCCATGTCACAGACTTATTTTGAGTTGTATTGATTTGACTTATTCTGTCTCACCTTAGCCATGTCAGAGTTATTTTGAGTTATATTTATGTGACTTATTCTGTCTCACCTTAGCCATGTCACAGACTTATTTTCAGTTATATTGATGTGACTTATTCTGTCTCACCTCAGCCATGTCACAGACTTATTTTGAGTTGTATTGATGCGATTATTCTGTCTCACCTTAGCCATGTCACAGACTTATTTTGAGTTATATTAATGCGATTATTCTGTCTAACCTTAGCCATGTCACAGACTTATTTTCAGTTATATTGATGTGACTTATTCTGTCTCACCTTAGCCATGTCACAGACTTATTTTGAGTTATATTGATGTGACTTATTCTGTCTCACCTTAGACATGTCACAGACTTATTTTGAGTTGTATTGATGTGACTTATTCTGTCTCACCTTAGCCATGTCAGAGTTATTTTGAGTTATATTAATGTGACTTATTCTGTCTCACCTTAGCCATGTCACAGACTTATTTTGAGTTGTATTGATGTGACTTATTCTTTCTCACCTTAGCCATGTCACAGGCTGTCACATGTTTGTTGGTAGCCACCAGGTCAAATGAGTGTACTTTGTTTGGTAGGGTGCGGGCTATAATTGCATCACCACATCCAAAGTCTGCGACCACCAAATTTTGTGACCTGAAATTAGAAATAATTCGACATAGAGCAGAGATCAATATGACAGATTATGGTTTGGTCAAACTCTGCTACAAGACAATGAGGCTCGATGGTTACCTTAAACGACTTAAACGTCAAGTACTTCAGTGATTAAATGTTGTTGGTTACCTAAGCACACTTAACAGTAAAAGCAATGTAATAAAATAATTAAATATTGTTGATTGATAGACATAAGGTTACAAGTCAGAGATCAATACCAGGTGAGCGATGCAGTATTAAAAAGAAATTGTTTAAATTAACAAAAGGCCATTTGTCACTAACCTGGTGATGTTGACACGGTTGAATTAAGCCACTTGTCACTAACCCGGTGATCATGTTGACACAGTTTAATTAAGCCATTTGTCACTAACCTGGTGATCATGTTGACACAATTTAATTAAGCCACTTGTCACTTACCTGGTGATGTTGACACAGTTTTATTAAGCCACTTGTCACTTACCTGGTGATGTTGACACAGTTTAATTAAGCCACTTGTCACTAACCTGGTGATGTTGACACGGTTTAATTAAGCCACTTGTCAATTACCTGGCCTGCAGCTGCCCAATGATAACGCTGACTGGGTTGACAGGCCACTTGGCCACCTGTGACTGGAAACCCTGGTGGTACACCTGGAAGGCCTCTTTATCTTGCTCAAACATTACATATGACTCACTCCCCGTCTGGCTGTACAATTGCTCATTGAGAAAGCGGAATCTAGCTGACTTGAGTTTGTCCAGCATGCGTTGTTTGAGTGAGAGAGTTGTCTGCCCTGACTTGCTTGATTCTGCCTGTACAGGTTGTTTTGACACAGACACAGAGGGAGGAGAAGCAGACAACATTTTATCCAACACTTTCACTTGAAATTTTTCATTCACTCGTTCCTTTCCTTGTTTTCTGTTACTTTTTACACCTGGTTGTACCAGATCTTTGTCATTTATCAAAGTTTTATCACATTTGTTTTGCTTTAGTTTCTTTAGGAAAGGATCTGTGATTTTGTCTTTTTTCTTTGTCTTTTTACCTTGACTACCCGGTAACACAACTTTGTTGTAGACATTTTCTACTGTATCTGATGTGTTAGTATGTTTTACCCCTGACTGTCTTCGTTCCTTCCCTAGGATTGTTTCACCTGTTGGTCTATCACCAGGCGGCTGTACTGTCACACTGCCAGAATCAACATCATCATGTATTATTTCATTTTTCATCACCGACAAATGCTTGTACTTATTCCTTTTATTTGAATTTTTCTTTTTCCTCTTCTTTTTCTCACCTTTATAAGTGTTCTGATAGTCCGTTGGTGATACCTGTTGAACGTTTTTCTGTTTTTTACTTGGACTTTGATTTTCACCTTGCTGTGCCTTTCGTTTGATGCCATTAACAGGGCTACAGTGTGTAACGTTGTGGTCGCTCTCCTCTGTAGGAGGAATCCTGTAGGCCTTCTCCGATTCTTTTCTACCTTTGGATAATTTCTGCTTGTTTTCATTCTTCTTGCCCTCCAACATTGGCCTAGAACTCACATTTTTGGAAACTTTTGTTTTTCCAACATCAGATTCAATTTTAGCAGGTGTTTTTTTTAGATGTGTTTGTTGCTTCTACAAGATAAAAAGAAATAGAAACAATTTTAGAATTCTGATTAAGACCCTTAAGACCTTTCCATCCATGACTAATATTTGATTCGACCATATCTGGATCTTAAGAAGAAGATTTTTGAAATGTAGCCAATTTGATCATTTATGGCCCTATCCCTCAGGCCCATGGGGACGCCCTACCCCTCAGGCCCCTGGGAAGGTATTTCCATATAACTTTCAGTTTGCTTTTGACCACAAAACCTTCTTGCAATATTTGATTGAAATTGGTTTAGTAGATATGGAGAAGTCAAAAATGAGAATGGTCTCAGATGATATAAAAATATTCTAAATATGTCCAAAAGTGTTAAACAGTAGCAAAATGTACTTCTTCCCCACGGATGCAGGAGTTATAAATTATCCAAATCTGATTAAGTACTTTTTAGTTTGGACCTTTCGATCCAAATGACTGGATTCCAGCATATCTGGGTCTAAAAATGATTTGTATGACCCTTTTTAGCCCTATCCCTTAGGCCCTAGTTGGTGGTGATGGTAGTAAGGAAAGGGTGTGGGGTGGGTGGTGATGGTAGTAAGGAGAGGGTGTGGGGTGGGTGGGGTGGATGGTGATGGTAGTAAGGACAGGGTGTGGGATGGGTGGTGATGGTAGTAAGGAGAGGGTGTGGGGTGGGTGGTGATGGTAGTAAGGAGAGGATGTGGGGTGGGAGGTGATGGTAGTAAGGAGAGGGTGTGGGATGGGTGGTGATGGTAGTAAGGAGAGGGTCTGGGGTGGATGGTGATGGTAGTAAGGAGAGGAAGTTCAATAACTCACAAACCATACAGGGTAGTTGCAGTTAAAGTTCAATAACTCACAAACCATACAGAGTTGTTGCAGTTTAAGTTCAATAACTTACAAACCATACAGAGTTGTTGCAGTTAAAGTTCAATAACTCACAAACCATACAGGGATGTTGCAGCATATTACACATAAAATATGACAAATTTTGAAAAGTTCAAAGAGATCAAAAATAGTGCCCCAGTACCTTTGCTGCCCTGGGTTGGTGAACGGGGTTGAAGAGACTGGAGTTGAGGTCATCTGCAGCCTCTCCCACTGCCCAGCCTCCTACAGAGAAGTCCATGACCTGATAGAAAATTAGATATATCGATGGTTATTTAGTGTTATTAGACGATAGACCACACAAGTACATGTATTATTTTTCCAACAGAACACAAATTTAAAGTACAACACTCTTCCAAAAACCACCCCAATCTTTCTTTACAGAAAATTACAAAATAATCAGCATATTTGCATGTGTTATGGTTGAATATAACGATGATGAGAAAAATGTAGAAAAATATTCAAATCATGAGTTATGTATTAAACATCTTGTGTTTAGGTCCTATTAACAGCTATATGGTCAGTACATTTACAAGTACAAGACATGGCGGTCAGTTTTTGTGTAAACCTTTGTATGCCTATTTTATGCTTGGTCACCAAGATAATCCAGTTATTTAAATTACTGGTAGGCTGTTTTCCACATGTAAATATTTGACACATGATAAAAGATGACAAGAAGCATGTTGACAAAAAAGTGGAACCTTTGGAATAATGCTTGACAAAGGAATTGACAATAGACTAATTAAACAAATAGTCTAACAGTGATCAAAACTATGAAATGAATATTGAGGAAATCCCATACTAACCAAATGAATCTAATATTTGTGCTACCCTTACTGGTGATACATCTATTGATAAAATGTGACTTTAATGTGCTATTCAGTTCTAATTAGAGCTGTACATGTAGGTTGGTTAGGTGCTTAACAAGTTCTCAACACATTTGACCCCTGCGATACTGAATTCAGGGAAAAGTAAATCATTTGGACGAAGCTGAGAGCTCTCTATCTGGGCAGGCTACTGGCCAAACATCATCACTCTTCACTTTTTGGTTCAAAGGGGTTTGACTTTATTTTTCAACACAATGAAACCCTTTTATCAAAGAAGCTAACCACCTGACATTAGGACTCTAGGCCTATTAGTGCTTCAGAAGAAGTTTTTGACATTATTAACCCCAATGACCTCTTTTAAAGGCAAAGGTCATTCATCCAAGTATGCTACTGGCCAAATATCAGGATTCTAGGCTTTTTGATTCTTTTTCAGAAGTTGATTGAAGTTTTTGACATATTTGATCCCTGTAATCTTGAATCTAGTTCAAGGCATTTTTATTCGCAAACTTTGTTGCGCTCCATCTCAGGAAACCACCAGCTTGGGATATTTTACCCCTGTCTGTGCTTAAGCTTGGCAAAATTTGCTTAAAGCACTTCTTTTTCTGTTTGCAAATAAGGATTATGTTAAGCAACTTTAAGTAAACACTGTATAGTGATTTGGACATCCAATTGAACTGTAAAGTATATATGTACTGTAGTAGTTTATTTAATATTTAAGTTCTGCATTTATGTACATTGACGCTCCAAATTGTGGAACTGATCTAATTCTGGTTCAGTCACTTTGGTCATTATGTGGAACTGATCTGATTCTGGTTAAGTCACTTTGGTCATTATGTGGAACTGATCTAATTCTGGTGAAGTCACTTTGGTCATTATGTGGAACTGATCTGATTCTGGTTAAGTCACTTTGGTCATTATGTGGAACAGATCTGATTCTGGTTAAGTCACTTTGGTCATTCTGTGGAACTGATCTGATTCTGATTAAGTCAGTTTGGTCATTATGTGGAACTGATCTGATCGGTTAATTCACTTCAGTCATTCTGTGGAACTGATCTGATTGGTTAAGTCACTTTGGTCATTCTGTGGAACTGATCTGATTCTGATTAAGTCACTTTGGTCATTATGTGGAACTGATCTGATTGGTTAAGTCATTTTGGTCATTATGTGGAACTGATCTGATTGGTTAAGTCACTTCGGTCATTATGTGGAACTGATCTGATTGGTTAAGTCACTTCAGTCATTCTGTGGAACTGATCTGATTGTTTAAGTCACTTCAGTCATTCTGTGGAACTGATCTGATTGGTTGTCACTTCAGTCATTCTGTGGAACTGATCTGATTGGTTAAGTCACTTCTGTCATTCTGTGGAACTGATCTGATTAGTTAAGTCACTTCAGTCATCCTGCGGAACTGATCTGATAGGTTAAGTCACTTCAGTTATTATGTGGAACTGATATGATTGGTTAAGTCACTCCAGTTATTATGTGGAACTGACCTGATTGGTTAAGTCCCTTCAGTCATTATGTGGAACTCATCTGATTGGTTAAGTCCCTTCAGTCATTATGTGGAACTCATCTGATTGGTTAAGTAACTTCGGTCATTCTGTGGAACTGATCTTATTGTTTAAGTCACTTCAGTCCTTCTGTGGAACTGATCTTATTGTTTAAGTCACTTCGGTCATTCTGCGGAACTGATCTGATTCTGATTAAGTCAGTTTGGCCATTATGTGGAACTGTTCTGATTGGTTAAGTCTCTTCAGTCATTATGTGTAACTGATCTGATTGAATAAGTCATTTTGGTCATTATTTGGAACTGATCTGATTGGTTAAGTCACTTCGGTCATCATGCGTCATATACGTAACATACTGCTATTGTCTGATAAGAAATAAGTGGGTTTTTTTTTTTTTGACAAATTTAAGTATTTCCGACAGCTAGAAATTAGAATAGCCATTCTGTTACAGACGTTTAAATAAGTAACATATATAGTGCACATAATAAAAAAAATCTTTAAATCTGTGTCTTCAATCACTATTAATCTTAGTACATTTTTAGACTTTGCTTTGTTTACCATGTATCGCTCCTTATACTTCACTGAATTGCATGAATAGAAATTTCCAGAAACAAGTTTCTTAGATGTTTTTTTTTACTAGAACCACAGGAGCCTGAAGTTCTGTCAATAATGAATAATAATAGTAATACAAAAAAAATACCAATAATGTGCTTCAAAATATTTTTTAAGCTATTATTGGTATTTTTTGTGTATTACTATTATTATTCATTATTGACAGAACTTTAGGCTCCTGTGCTAGAACATACTGATTTTCATATATTTGTAAGATTAATACACATTTAAGTGCATATTTTTCATATACAACATAAAGAGTTATAATTATTATGCTATTATACTTGAATACCTGACACTATACTGGATAGGGGTTGTGAGCTTACGAGTTCATGTACTGGTTTGACAGCTAATAATTATATAGACATGAGAAACTACGTAAGATGTCAAACTAGTTATGTACATTTGTATAACTAAATATTCAATTCCCAAATAAAAGCCAAGGTATTTAAAAACCAAGGTAAACTTAAAATTGAAGAGGTCAGACGCAAGGTAAGATTTTAAATTTTCATAAAAAAGATGACACCATGAGATAGGAATGTGAGAGTAGCAGGATATTTGTTGCATCCTGTAGTTCACGATCTGCACACAAATCTGTTTTCTTAAAAGCTGATGACTCCAAGAATCATTTTGCCCTCAGAACTGTGTTAACACAAACACATATTTTTTATGTCCAATTTTGTACGTGAAATTTTATATATTGATGAGGAAAGGTTCATATAAGTTTAATTTTGTTGCATTTAATCTATATTTGTGACTCTTATTGAGAAATTTCACGGACATTGCTGGGCAGTTTTAATTTTGTCCAAATCACCTTTATGAAGACCTTACATATCGGCAATTTGAAGAAAGACAAATTTAAGGTAAGACCATTAAATGAGATTAAAATCAGGGGCATTATATTTATTATTATCATACTTAGTATTGCTAAAGCAATAACATGTCCCCTACCGGCCCCCGCTAGCTAAACACTGTAATGATTTATAAAAATGGTGCCCTTTGGTGTTAATTTGGGGAAATAAAAAGTATACATGTAACTGATTTTAATGTAATAATAATATAAGAAATTGTAATGGTAGTATTATGACAGAGGAAATATATAAAATAAAATTATTGTTATATTTTGTTGCTTTTGTGGTTTTAAATCAATTACCAGCAAGGGTGATTAAGACATGAATATCATCACCAATGTGTAATAACGTGGTACTTATCCAGTTTAATTCAGTTCATTATTGCCCTTTTAACAGTGTTAGGGCCCTTTTATACCATAATGTGTTACATACTATTTCAAATATTTTCAATAAGTGATATGATTAATATTTCTAGGAAATGTAATAGGAAAAAAGATATATATTTTCATTAAGTGTAACCAGTATTCACATGGCCATGACCTTGACCCAACAACCCTTAAATTTGAAATATTTCGAGATATTATGGTCCTTAGTAATTATGTGAAGTTTGATCAAAATCCCTGAAGGATTGAAGCCACTAGAGCCCTGACAATTAATTTTCTAAAAATAGTAACAGTGACCTAGACCCAACAACCCTTAAATTTGAAATTTCCGAGATATTATGGTCCTTTGTAATTGTGTGAAGTTTGATCAAAATCCCTGAAGGATTGAAGCCACTAGAGCCCTGACAATTAATTTTTCTAAAAATAGTAACAGTGACCTAGACCCAACAACCCTTAAATTTGAAATTTCCGAGATATTATGGTCCTTTGTAATTGTGTGAAGTTTGATCAAAATCCCTGAAGGATTGAAGCCACTAGAGCCCTGACAATTAATTTTTCTAAAAATAGTAACAGTGACCTAGACCCAACAACCCTTAAATTTGAAATTTCCGAGATATTATGGTCCTTTGTAATTGTGTGAAGTTTGATCAAAATCCCTGAAGGATTGAAGCCACTAGAGCCCTGACAATTAATTTTTCTAAAAATAGTAACAGTGACCTTGACCCAACAACCCTTAAATTTGAAATTTCCGAGATATTATGGTCCTTTGTAATTGTGTGAAGTTTGATCAAAATCCCTGAAGGATTGAAGCCACTAGAGCCCTGACAATTAATTTTTCTAAAAATAGTAACAGTGACCTTGACCCAACAACCCTTAAATTTGAAATTTCCGAGATATTATGGTCCTTTGTAATTGTGTGAAGTTTGATCAAAATCCCTGAAGGATTGAAGCCACTAGAGCCCTGACAATTAATTTTTCTAAAAATAGTAACAGTGACCTTGACCCAACAACCCTTAAATTTGAAATTTTTCGAGATATTATGGTCCTTTGTAATTGTGTGAAGTTTGATCAAAATCCCTCAAGGAATGAAGCAGCTAGAGCACTGACAATGATTTTTTTTAAATAGTAACGGTGACCTTGACCTGACAACCCTGAAATTCAAATTTTCCAAGATATTATGGTCCTTTGTAATTGTGTGAGGTTTGATCAAAATCCCTCAAAGAATGATGCCGTTAGAACTCTGACAAGGATTTTCTAAAAATATTAACGGTGACCTTGACCTTGACCTCACAACCCTGAAATTCAAACTTGTCCGAGATATTATGGTCCTTTGTATTTGTGTGAAGTTTGATCAAAATCCCTCTTGGAATGAAGCTGCTAGAGTGCTGACAAGGATTTTCTAAAAATAGTAATGGTGACCTTGACCCAACAACCCTGAAACTTAAACTTGTCCGAGATATTATGGTCCTTTGTAATTGTGTGAAGTTTGATCAAAATCCCTCTAGGAATGAAGCCGCTCGAGCGCTGACAAAGATTGGTGTTACGTACGTACGTACACAGACGGACTGAGACGAAAACTATAGTCCCCCTCGGTTTCACCGGTAGGGGACTAGTAACTTCAATTAAGCCAAGTAACGTGTTTAAATACTAAATTCCCATTGCATCACATCATGAGTGGAAGGGCTAGCTACTGTTGCAATCGTGACAACAGATTTATAAATGAGCTAATGTGATGGAAATAAAATATAATATTAAACTTTTATGGCTCGGAATGTCCTGTGTCACGGGCCATGAAGAAGTTTTTCGGAAGATGGTTTTACTGAAATCTTCCACTTTTGCTTTTGACTCCCTTTGTCTCGTTATGTATGAGTACTTCAGCCATGTTTTACAAACGGCAGAGTATTTCACATACCTAAGAACATTTCCTGTTGTTAAAACATAACAATTGCAGTCTAATTAACATTGAAGGATGAATAGATATCAACTGCCGTGTCAGGACTATCCCAAGTCTCTTATTTTACTACAAAATTTTAGAAAACTATCGGAGAATATTTGGATATTATTTTGATTTTCTCCTGCAAAGAGGGACCCTTCGGAGTTCATCATTCCTATTTATATGGAACATCATAGCTTGCATCATTTATTCAGACCTGGATAGTGAAAGACAAAGTCGATGAGACCTTGTACTAGCAGGATTCCTAGAGGGTCGTCACATGGTTCCAGTTACTCATACATAACGTGAACTGATCTCAAGTTTTATTATTTTATCTTGAAACCATTTTTTATTCTATAGATGATTGACATTGTTTCCATTTACATGTTTTGCATTTAATTAGTAACTATTGTATTTATTTTGATACATAGGACTGTTTATATGTAATCTTCACTGCTGTCTTAGCTTGTGCAATAAACACTGAATATAATTCCCACATTTGATGATGTCATTTTTAGCCAGCCCTCACTGTTATTGATATCATCATTTTTAGCCAGCCCTCGCTGTTGATGATGACGTCAGTTTTAGCCAGCCCTCACTGTTATTGATGTCATCATTTTTAGCTAGCCCTCGCTGTTGATGATGACGTCATTTTTAGCCAGCCCTCACTGTTATTGATGTCATCATTTTTAGCCAGCCCTCGCTGTTGATGATGACGTCAGTTTTAGCCAGCCCTCGCTGTTATTGATGATGTCTTTTTTAGCCAGCCCTCACTGTTATTGATGTCATCATTTTTAGCTAGCCCTCGCTGTTGATGATGACGTCATTTTTAGCCAGCCCTCACTGTTATTGATGTCATCATTTTTAGCCAGCCCTCGCTGTTGATGATGACGTCACTTTTAGCCAGCCCTCGCTGTTATTGATGATGTCACTTTAGCCAGCCCTCGCTGTTATTGATGATGTCATCTCAGCCAGCCCTCGTTGTTATTGATAACGTCACTTTAGCCAGCCCTTGCTGTTATTGATGACGTCACTTTAGCCAGCCCTCGCTGTTATTGATGACATCATTTTTAGCCAGCCATCCCTGTTATTGATGACGTCACTTTTAGCCAGCCCCCGCTGTTATTGATGATGTCATCTCAGCCAGCCCTCGCTGTCATTGATGATGTCACTTTTAATCAGCCCTCACTGTTATTGATGATGTAACTTTAGCCAGCCCTCGCTGTTATTGATGACGTCACTTTAGCCAGCCCTTGCTGTTATTGATGACGTCACTTTTAACCAGCCCTCACTGTTATTGATGATGTCACCTCAGCCAGCCCTCGCTGTTATTGATGACGTCACTTTTACCAACCCTCGCTGTTATTGATGACGTCACTTTTACCAACCCTTGCTGTTATTGATTACGTCACTTTTAGCCAGCCCTCGCTGTTATTGATGATGTCCCTTTAGCCAGCCCTCGCTGTTATTGATGATGTCACTTTAGTCAGCCCTCGCTGTTATTGATGATGTCACTTTAGCCAGCCCTCGCTGTTATTGATGATGTCATCTCAGCCAGCCCTCGCTGTTATTGATGACGTCATTTTTAGCCAGCCATCACTGTTATTGATGATGTCACTTTTAGCCAGCCCTCACTGTTATTGATGATGTCACTTTAACCAACCCTCGCTGTTATTGATGACGTCACTTTTAGCCAGCCCTCGCTGTTATTGATGACGTCACTTTAGCCAACCCTCGCTGTTATTGATGACGTCACTTTAACCAACCCTCGCTGCTATTGATGACGTCACTTTTAGCCAGCCCTCGCTGTTATTGATGATGTCACTTTTAGCCAGCCCCCGCTGTTATTGTTATCATTTTTAGCCAGCCATTGCTGTTATTGATGTCATTTTGAGCCAGCCCTAGCTGTTATTGATGATGTCAATTTTAGCCAGCCCTAGCTGTTATTGATGAGGTCATTTGATTGTACATTATGTAGTAGGTCATTCAACAAACTTTGTTATTACTATTACCAGGTTAGGTACTGCATTTTTAACCACCGGCCTTTTTGTATTTAGATTTGGTCTGATGTCGACACTAGGATTAAAGCTGTTATACCCAGTACAATGTTGTCATGGTCATCTTTACCTGTTAATTATGAAACAAGTTTTTTCAACTTATATTAATTAATCACTCTTGTCAGCCCACATATTAGCGCGTGGGGATCTTAATGTGGGACGAAACAGCAGAACACAGAGAAAACCCATGTGGTCGCGGACATGTAACCTTCTAAATTTTCAGTGCTTTCCACTGTGCACCAACCACCTTGCTTGTTGTATGGAGGAACCTAAATTTGAAATACGAGAGATGCTGATTTGTATAGTACTTCTAGGTACATATAGTGATACTGTCAAAATCCTAGATGGTTGCCTTGGAACCATTTTGTTTTTCTAATCGGCCATCTTCGCAATGAACCACACTTGTTGGTAAAATAGGCTGATCTGATTATCTCGTCACCAAGTGGGTTGGAATCCCTGATTTGTGTCGGTAATTTCATGGTATCAATCTTTGAATTCCACATTGTTCAGTGTACACCGGAGTCTGTACTATGTGTCTACTATCTCCCACTAATACTACATACATACAGGGGCACTCTTTGTGTTCTATTCCTCGGATTACATGTTGAAATATTCGGCAGAAGTGGCCATAAGAATTGCCGCCGGTGCAATAGGAAAAAGACAAGCAATAGAAGAGAATTTGAGGGAAATAACCCAAATAATTACCCTATATAAGGACTGGTCAAGATACTCACAGCATACTATCAGACAAATAATTACCCTATATAAGGACTTGTCAAGATACTCACAGCATACGATCAGACAAATAATTACCCTCCACTAATACTACATACATACAGGGGCACTCTTTGGGTTCTATTCCTCGGATTACATGTTGAAATATTCGGCAGAAGTGGCCATAAGAATTGCCGCCGGTGCAATAGGAAAAAGACAAGCAATAGAAGAGAATTTGAGGGAAATAACCCAAATAATTACCCTATATAAGGACTGGTCAAAATACTCACAGGATACGATGAGACAAATAATTACCCTATATAAGGACTGGTCAAGATACTCACTGCATACGATCAGACAAATAATTACCCTCCACTAATACTACATACATACAGGGGCACTCTTTGGGTTCTATTCCTCGGATTACATGTTGAAATATTCGGCAGAAGTGGCCATAAGAATTGCCGCCGGTGCAATAGGAAAAAGACAAGCAATAGAAGAGAATTTGAGGGAAATAACCCAAATAATTACCCTATATAAGGACTGGTCAAGATCCTCACCGCATACGATCAGACAAATAATTACCCTCCACTAATACTACATACATACAGGGGCACTCTTTGGGTTCTATTCCTCGGATTACATGTTGAAATATTCGGCAGAAGTGGCCATAAGAATTGCCGCCGGTGCAATAGGAAAAAGACAAGCAATAGAAGGGAATTTGAGGGAAATAACCCAAATAATTACCCTATATAAGGACTGGCCAAGATAATCACAGCATACGATCAGACAAATAATTTCCCTATATAAGGACTGGTCAAGATACTCACTGCATACGATCAGACAAATAATTACCCTCCACTAATACTACATACATACAGGGGCACTCTTTGGGTTCTATTCCTCGGATTACATGTTGAAATATTCGGCAGAAGTGGCCATAAGAATTGCCGCCGGTGCAATAGGAAAAAGACAAGCAATAGAAGAGAATTTGAGGGAAATAACCCAAATAATTACCCTATATAAGGACTGGTCAAGATACTCACAGCGTACGATCAGACAAATAATTACCCTATATAAGTACTGGTCATGATACTCACAGCATACGACCAGACAAATAATTACCCTATATAAGGACTGGTCAAGATACTCACTGCATACGATCAGACAAATAATTACCCTCCACTAATACTACATACATACAGGGGCACTCTTTGGGTTCTATTCCTCGGATTACATGTTGAAATATTCGGCAGAAGTGGCCATAAGAATTGCCGCCGGTGCAATAGGAAAAAGACAAGCAATAGAAGGGAATTTGAGGGAAATAACCCAAATAATTACCCTATATAAGGACTGGTCAAGATCCTCACCGCATACGATCAGACAAATAATTACCCTCCACTAATACTACATACATACAGGGGCACTCTTTGGGTTCTATTCCTCGGATTACATGTTGAAATATTCGGCAGAAGTGGCCATAAGAATTGCCGCCGGTGCAATAGGAAAAAGACAAGCAATAGAAGGGAATTTGAGGGAAATAACCCAAATAATTACCCTATATAAGGACTGGTCAAGATACTCACTGCATACGATCAGACAAATAATTACCCTCCACTAATACTACATACATACAGGGGCACTCTTTGGGTTCTATTCCTCGGATTACATGTTGAAATATTCGGCAGAAGTGGCCATAAGAATTGCCGCCGGTGCAATAGGAAAAAGACAAGCAATAGAAGGGAATTTGAGGGAAATAACCCAAATAATTCCCCTATATAAGGACTGGTCAAGATACTCACTGCATACGATCAGACAAATAATTACCCTCCACTAATACTACATACATACAGGGGCACTCTTTGGGTTCTATTCCTCGGATTACATGTTGAAATATTCGGCAGAAGTGGCCATAAGAATTGCCGCCGGTGCAATAGGAAAAAGACAAGCAATAGAAGGGAATTTGAGGGAAATAACCCAAATAATTACCCTATATAAGGACTGGTCAAGATACTCACTGCATACGATCAGACAAATAATTACCCTCCACTAATACTACATACATACAGGGGCACTCTTTGGGTTCTATTCCTCGGATTACATGTTGAAATATTCGGCAGAAGTGGCCATAAGAATTGCCGCCGGTGCAATAGGAAAAAGACAAGCAATAGAAGGGAATTTGAGGGAAATAACCCAAATAATTACCCTATATAAGGACTGGTCAAGATACTCACAGCATACGATCAGACAAATATATCACCAGATTACATTGAGAGGGTGCTGTGAAATGTAGTTACACATCAGTAGTTATGTATTACCTGACAGGAACAACATTGGTTTAATGACTGTTTGCTGTTATTTGTTTGTATTCTCACCCAAAAAGTTGCACTTCCAATGTAAATATGCGTGGGAGATGATCATCTAGATTTAATGTAAGCAGCACGAGACTGAACTCCGAGAAGCAGTGGGATACTGTTACGTTGAATGAATTTGGTATGACGTGGCTGCAAATAAGTCAGCCAATTTGTTACAAAGCTGCATGGGATACTAAACTCAAGGTTTTAGTACTAAATTGTTGAAGCATGTGTACTAGCGATAGATGGGGCTGCCATTCATATGTACCACAAGGCAGAACTATATATGTTTATACACCCATCCCATGCCAATCAGACATATACTTCTGATGTATATTGCATGACAATATGAAAAGTAAGAACTTTGTACTGTATTACTCAAGTTGAGAACTGCTCCTGTGATGTAGAGAGAAAACATACTGTACCAGACTAATTGGAGCTGAAGGAATGCCTATAAAATAAAGGGCCATAACTCTGTAAATTATGGTCGCATAATGGTGGTTATAAAACTTGTCCAAGCTGTCAAGGTAATTAATATAGCCCTTCTTTGAAGTTTGAAGTTAATCCATTGAATTTACTCTAAGATATTACGCAGACAGCGTGTGCTCCCACATTCTAGATCTCAATTCACAAGTGATCACATGTCCCGTTGATTTGTCTTGTGCCAACACAGATTAATTGGAAATTGTTGATTAATAGCAGAACACTACACATCAACTGCACACATCTGCTTACGTGTCTAATATCATACCTATTTCAACTACAGTTGTGATATAAAGCTTAAATAATATCCCGACAGAAAGCTGGTGTTAAAAAATCTCAGAGAATGTTTTCATTTGGAACAAAATAAAAGCAGTAAATGTCAAGTTTATTTTCAATGGTTCCTGTACATGTTTATTAGACAATTAGAACAGGCATTGGTTTACACATGTCCAACGTGATTCTAAAAAACAAACATTCATTTAAAATCAATACCATCATGTACAGTATAAACAATATGGTAGTACAAAGCAACTTCAATGTCTCCTTGTATTACATTCGGTACTACATCAT
Source organism: Mizuhopecten yessoensis (assembly GCF_002113885.1). Taxonomy (NCBI): domain Eukaryota; kingdom Metazoa; phylum Mollusca; class Bivalvia; order Pectinida; family Pectinidae; genus Mizuhopecten; species Mizuhopecten yessoensis. The sequence goes on along the minus strand of NW_018407382.1, from coordinate 11,967 downwards.
TGTATAGTGGAACTGGACTGGGTCGATCGCCAGTGACAAGATAGACACACATTTAGTTTAGAGTATCTATGTGTTATCTCCCAAAAAGAAATTTCAAAAAGTTTGCAGGTATTATGAAGGGCAACTTGAATAGCTACCATCTGATGATGGTGATGGCAGGCTAACATGACACACACAGATATATTTCAATTGCCAATGAAGAATAAGTGTATCACCAACAACATATTCAATTATTTAAAAGAGAACCGAATGAGGTCAACCTGAATATCCACAGATTTTTGTTTATGGCACTTGTAGGTATTGTCAAGGTTAAACTTAAGTTCTGCTAACACTTCCATATGCACCTTGTAGTCTTTTGCCTTTTTCTCTATGTGTGCTCGTGTTGAGGTTTTATGGAGAGAGTACACTGCCGTTCTGGCCAAGTGTAGGCCAGCCTGTATAAATTTCATGTCAATGCCCTGATTCTTCTTTGTCCCAAACGGAGGATTCATGATCACTGTGTCAAAACTGTTCTCTCTAATTTCCTGACACATCTCTGTTGCATCCATCTGAATCAAATCTAGGTCAAGTTCAAAGTCCTGCACATTTCTACGACAAACATCCAGAGCATCAGTGTCAATATCTATGCCGACAACATGACAAGCTCCAAGCATCTTGGCCCCTATTCCCAACACTCCACATCCACAGCCGAGATCGGCAACAGTTTGATTGTGGATATCATCAAAGTTGGTGTGGATCATGTGAAGGATACAAGCTGCAATGTGTGGAGTTGTTGTATATTGTTCCAGAAGTATCTTTGGTGTGTCAAATACATCAACATCTTCTAGGTAGCTTTCCAGCTCCTTCAGATGCAGTCTTGACCTTTTAACAGCCATAGCTACAGTGCTCAACACTGATGGTCTTTCATCGTTCTGAAATCAACAACAGACTTTTCAGTAGATGGTCAATGGTAAACAGTGCTTACAGTCATAAAGTAAAACATCGTAATAATCGTATTCATGTTACATCAATTGCAATTCAAATTACAGGAATTAAGCACCGGCTACCTTTGTAATTCTGAAAATGTTCATTATTATTTTATAACCAAATCTGCACATGAAAAGTCTGTTGTTAATAACCATGTGTTTGTTATTAATTATGATTACTGCCAGTTCCGGTAATCGTTCACATCGACATCTGAAAGTATTTCAAGTAATGGCCTTACTCAAGTCTGATTTTTTTTATTTCTAAAGGGAGTAAGAGCCAGCTGAAGTCCATTAGCCATTAGTGCTGGGAATCAGTAAAATTTTCAAGATCGATAATCGCAACTCCACAATCGATCAATAATCGAGAAAATCTGATGTAATTGATCAGCCGACTGATGAGAAAATACTCGTTTCTGAAATCTAGGCGGAAGGAAGGATTCAATTATATCTGTGTTTTGACTCAAATCTTGACGACAACTAGGTGTACTCACGGCTGGTATTAATTACCCCAAGTTGAATATTCCAATCACTATAACATGGCATATCAATAATAATTTATCACGAAAAACACTGCTAGCTTCATTTTACTAGCTTTCAAATATGGCGGTTTCGGTTGATACAAAATGCGGATGTATGTATTATACGAAATGAATACAAGTGAAGCAACGAAAAGCAATTCCGCATTTTTACCATATACAATTTCATTTTTATATTAACCACCAAATTCATAATGTCAGTGCAGATGTTAGTCTGCTTCAAGTTAGAAAAGGATTACAACACAATTGAACATAATCGATCTTTCATCAGACAAATCGATTATTGGATCGGACCCTTTTCAAACTTGATTTAATCGATGTTTCCGATTATCGGTACACCACTATTAACCAGTATAGCTGGCCGATACCATCTAGGGTGAATAATTCTCATAGTGATTGTTTGGAAGGTATAGAACCCTGGAGTTACAAAATGTGCGACAGCTAGCACCTCATTGGTGGTAGTTTTTTGTGTTTCACAATTTGATTAAAATCATCTGTTACATGGCTCCGCCTGAACATCTGAATGTGCCGCGGTCAGGGCCGCGGTCAGGGTCACATTCAAGTGACCTTTAGATGAACCAATCAGAGGCGGGCTGGCAAAAGTTTGCCAGCGATTCGGAATATCATGGTTGATAGATAAATAGCGAGGAGTATCGAACAGTTTAGTTTTCCAAAACAAATATGGCGGCGGGAACTGACGTTTCTACGATGCCAACGTACCCATTGGGTAATTACGTAGGCAACACCGCCATACAGTCTTTCTTCTCTAATAAAGCTTGGAATATCTTTTTCTGTTCTGGTTTCAGATGATCAATCTCAAATAACTTCAGAACTTTCGCATCATTCTCATCAATGTTCGCCATATTTGTTACAACTCCTTAACAATTTAATGAGTATTTATAAATATAAAGGTCACCTGAACGTGACCCTGACCGTGGCACACTCAGATGTTCAGGTGTAGTACGAAGTTAACGAAGCCATGTAACATATGATTTTAATCAGATTGCATGTTTTATTACCCTGTTTTTATACCTTATATAATCGGCTGTGACAAATTGCTAATACAAGGTAAGGTAAGGTAACAGCATTTTTAAGGCAACCCTGGCTGCTACGGTTCCAGGTTTTAGGGCGAAACAACCTGTTACCAGCTGCTACTCCATCCAAGGTGATTGGTGTGACTAGACCACTGTCTGGTTTTGCTTTCTTGTTAAATCTCGAGGTCAAGGTTGTCAAGTACTCGGCTAAGAAGTGGTCCCATCCAGAGTCATCTGAGCATTGGCTCGAGATGGCTACCTTGGCTGAGCCAGTATCCCTGCAGTATTTTTTGGAGCACATAGAAAGTGAGGGTTTGGGTTACGAAGTGAATGACATTCTCGATCTATCCCCTTGGCACTCTAGATATCCAAAGCTCCTTTTTCAGATGGTTCTGCTTCTTACGCAAACTTGCCTATTATATGCCAGTTGGAGTATGGATTTGTTACTAAAAATAACCCAAATAGCTTTAATAATAACAGTAACTTTTGCATGATATTATTAAAAATCGCATTAATTTACGACACTTGTAAATAGTATTTTGCTAAAAGATGTTTACTGAAAGCGTTGGCTACTTAGAAACTTTATGTAACTTTACCGGAAATATTGCATCTATTTATGTTACTTTCCCACATGCAAATAAAGTTTATTTTTGCATTTGTATTATGTTTCATGACTGAATAAATGCGACTTGGACAAACTATTTGAAAAAGTTAAGACTAAAGTTATTTTGGCTATTTTTAGTAATAAATCCATACCCCTATTGGCGTATGATAGGCGAGTTTGCGTATTATACGTAAGTTAGTGGTTTTCCCCGACCTGTTAGATGTGGTAGCACTTATAGAGGTCCAGTGTTGCCTGCTTGTGCCAGCCACAACGGTCCAAACGCTCATATTGTTTAAAAGAATTTAATGTGTTTTCATTTCACATCATTCCCCATTTCAGTAATAAAATTGTTAATGAAATGGGTATAATTTACAGTAGGCCTTCAGTACCCATACGCTGTTGTGCCCAACCTGGCACGTGCACGATATAATATAAGACTTCTACGGGATGGTTCAATGACAATCTCGTTTGATATGATCCTGCTGTAATTCTCAGATATGTAACCTATGGTCTAACTACCTTCAGAGACTAAATTATCACAAAACCATTGACTTACCTTATTTTAATGATGTTGCCTACACATGCCACTCACGCCAACATGAATATTGTAGAGGAAACGGAACTCTCCTCAAGTAAGCGCAGAAGCGGATACTACCATGTGCATATAT
>NW_018407382.1:7026-7247 GCF_002113885.1 Mizuhopecten yessoensis | reverse complement strand
AATGTTAAATATATTCGTTTATTTTTCGTCATATAAGTTAAGTTAAGGATGAACACGGTTAAATGATGTGTCATTATGATTTTTAAAAGAAAAAATAGGTAACATGGACGACGAAATACTATATATATACATCTTACAATAAACACTGTCCTGAGCGGGGACATCCTGATGAAGAAATCAAATGTTAAATATATCCGGCCTTATTCGTCATATAAGTTAAC
>NW_018407382.1:0-486 GCF_002113885.1 Mizuhopecten yessoensis | reverse complement strand
GGAAACATTTGAACATGAACGATGAAATATTTGATACATACATCTTATAACATACACGGTTTGTGCGGGGACATCCTGATCAGGACATCAAATGTTAAATATATCTGTTATTATTCTTCACATTAGTAAAGTAAGCAACGAATACGGTCAAAACATGTGTAATAATGACTTTTAAATGGAAACATTTGAACATGAACGATGAAATATTTGATACGTACATCTTATAACATACACGGTTTGTGCGTGGACATCCTGATCAGGACATCAAATGTTAAATATATCCGTTGTGAATCTTGTCTTTGGTAAAGTTACCAACGAATACGGTAAAACGATGTGTAATAATGACTTTTAAATGCAAAAATAAGGCAATCAAAACCCGACGAATTGCTAAATATATACATCTTATAACATACACGGTCCTGTGCGGGGACATCCTGATCCGGCAATCAAATGTTAAATATATCTGGAATCCTTATGAATTTCAAA
>NW_018407381.1:17128-17751 GCF_002113885.1 Mizuhopecten yessoensis | reverse complement strand
ATTTTTGCTGTCAAGGTGTTAGCTGCTGACTTTTCCTTTCTCTGTAGGTCGTCCTAAGCTGTCCTGATCCGTTCTCTGTCGTTCTCTGTCGTTCTCTGTAGGTCGTTCTTACATAGGTAGCTGAACTGAGCCGTTCTCTGTAGCTCTTTCTATGTCGTCCTAAGCTGTCCTAAGCTGTCCTGAGCCGTTCTTTGTCGCTCTCTGCAGGTCGTCCTATGCTTTTCCTGAGCCGTGCTCTGTCGCTCTCTCTATGTCGTCCTAAGCTGTCCTGAGCCGTTCTTTGTCACTTTCTCTAGGTCGTTCTAAGCTGTCCTGAGCCGTTCTTTGTCGCTCTCTCTCTATGTCGTCCTATGCTTTCCTGAGCCGTTCTCTGTCGCTCTCTCTAGATCGTCCTAAGCTGTCCTGAGCTGTTCTTTGTCGCTTTCTCTAGGTCGTCCTTTGCTGTCATGAACTGTTCTCTGTCGCTCTCTTTAGGTCGTCCTAAGCTGTCATGAGCCGTTCTCTGTCGCTCTCTCTAGGTCGTCCTAAGCTGTCCTGAGCCGTTCTCTGTCGCTCTCTCTAGGTCGCCCTAAGCTGTCATGAACCGTTCTCTGCCGCTCTCTCTATGTCGTCCTAAACTGTCA
>NW_018407381.1:5917-15120 GCF_002113885.1 Mizuhopecten yessoensis | reverse complement strand
CCACCAGCAGAGTATGTACCTTATATCTTAGAATTTAAACGTAATACAAACATAAAGATAAGTATTTAAGAAATAAAACTATGTAAATTTGAGAATTTAAGGGACCTCTAGGAAGAACTTTGTNACTAATATTGGGACATTAAGTAGCCGGACTAAACACAACCGTTTATTACTCTGCGACTAAACAAAAATAAACCGCAATAAAACGACTTGGCAGAGACGNACCAATACCAGCACAGACGTATGGTATATTGCAGTGGCGGATCCAGATGGGGTTTTGGGGGGCTTCAGGATTGGTCCGAATGTGTAATTCCATTCACATTATTACCTAGACTATGATCTATCCCTGTCATATTTCGCCCACCCGTAAGCACATGTAACAGAAAACCACAAAACTATCTGACACATTTAGCAGTATTGGCCTTCAACATCAATTAATAAAATACGAAAGTGATGATAATAAATGCCCTAAAGAAGCACTTGAAAACGCTAAGGAACTTTTCGCATCTAAGGAGCGTCTTAACAACAAGAAGGGGAACTGACGAAGACATTACAACAAGCATCAATAAAGCTCGTCGCGTGTTCGCCATCTTAAAAATACGGAATTCGGAGATTATACCATCAGAACAAATCTTGGATCTTTTAACAGCAATGTTTCTCTTTATGAATCAGAATACTCGAAACTGTGGAATACCAAGTGCAGAAAATAGGTGTTTGTGAAAAGGCGTTTTGGTGCCATTTATAAGATCAGGCGACGAATTGTATTATCTAACAAAAATCTGAAAACATTATCCGGACAAGAGGACATCATTTCAATGAAAAAAAAATGAGATGATGTGTGTATGTACTGAGGAAAGACCAGCATACCGTAGATATAGAGGTAATCTACTGGACGACTGCTGGGCAGATGCACAGAACAGCAGGGACACAACCGAAACAGATTGTATCCACCTGAAAAATAGTGGAAGTAAAAGTGAAAATGTATGACTCTTTCGCAAAGTGGCACGAAAAAAAAATCGTAAGTGAGGAAGTAAGTGATCGTTATGGACGCAAAACAGAAGAAAAAGCCGGAAAAGATAAAAGCCATGATCACTTTCGAGAGTCTTAACATATGAAACGCATTATAGTTTAAAATCTGACAATAATAAGGGTATCGTCACTGAGGTATGCATGTTTTTCGTTACTTTGATCAACGCAGTATTTAAATTCACACCTTCTATGAAGGGATTGTGTTTTCCCATATTAAGACAAAATGCGAATATTTATCGCTTTTGCAAAGTAACGCCGCTTGGGCGGTGACTTACATCACATACTATATAATAGGTAATAACTGGTTTACTTAACCCCATCCTCGATACCCCTGGGGTAACGCTCATTTTCGCTCTCTGCACAACTGGAATGTGTATAGGCAAAGTTGAATGCACGCGCGGCTAGCTATATGATTTGTCTCGGGTAAAATCTTGACCAATCGCCGACCGATAGCTGTCCTTTGAAGATTACATGGAGCGACACCCGACTTCAATGTAACCCCTAGAGTATCGACAATGACTTAAATCAATATTGCCTTCTCAAGCACAAGGATGGTTCTAATGTTACCGACAGGACGATTGTTTCCCTTGCTGCTGCCTAGCGCACTACTTCTTCCGTCGTCAACAATTGGAAACTGTGACATACATACGATGCTCTTAGATAAGACAGTAATAGTAAATAGACACTTGTATTACCTACTTTATCAACATATATTTGGTACATAATACGAGAGCAAAATGTTTGATAGATAATCCTTTGAAAATCCGCAATAAATGTTAAGACAGAAGGTAACAATAAGTAACAGTATGTTGTTACCAATGTCATTACTGTATAATATACATGTACAATGTATGTTTCAGTCCTTTTCGAAATGTATATTCCATGAAATAACATGCTGCGATGCATTTAACATAGTTCACAGTAGTTGTTCGAATGTTTGAAATAGAAATAAAAGAGAAAACTACCTGGGTTGATCTCTGGACATTAACACTGTAATGCCTATACTTTACCGATGTTGCCTTACAGGGAATATCAATGCACAGCATTAAAATTATTCATCAGCAAAGCAAATGAAAAACTGGACAGGGACAGTTACTCTAAGCCAGGTAAACTTTTTTCGTTGTTTCATTATGGGCGGCCGTTTTAGGGTAAAATACATAAACTGTATTTATGTATTTTATCCTAAATCGTCCGCCCATATTTCATCTTTCTAAAAAAGGGAGACTACTCCGAAGTATGGTACCTTGTTCTATAAACATACTCAGGGATTGGAAGAATAAGTATGACGTTTGTGTAATATCAAGAGCTGAATTTGGACAACTACTAAATACTCCAGCACGTAATGCAAATTAAATTGACCTCATATGTAAAGATAAGGTTCGCTCAGTTTTTTTTCCGTTCCGATAGATATACATGTGTGTATTTATAAACAAAGTTTATTTACAAATGTACCACGCCCACTGCTTACCTGAGCCAAGAAAAGTAAGTCGGTATTCACGAATGTGTTGAGGTCGTAGTTCTACTTCTCAAAAGGCCATTTTTATTTTGTCTTTTATGTGTATGAATACGCACGGACCTAGATAGCTAAATCCGAGGTATACGATACCGTTTCTACCACAGGTAATAGCTAGCCTCGCATATAATCATATGTGTATACAGGGTATATGCATATGGCGGACGAGGCTAGTAACCGCTACGGTAAAGAGCTAAACCTAATACGTTTAGGAGAAACACCTAAAACTGTGGAATAGTGTGGATAATGGATAGTTCGAGGCCCGTGAGGGCCGAGAACTATGCATTAATTATCTTGAATATTCCACAGTTTGAGGTGTTTCTCTCATAATCCTCATGATTTATGGTTATATCGGCCCAAGGTAAAAACGGCCTCGATTTACCCAAGTGAAATCGGCCTAAGGTAAAATCGGCCATATGTTTACATGGAATATACATAAATGTTATAATAATCCCTTTATTTGGGTTTCATTTATATATCAACCTCTGAACATATAATCTTTATATTAATAAATTCCTTTCTGCATTTCCTTGTCTCAGTCGCGAGTTCCACAATGGGAGGTAACCTGTACTAATGTAATCTGTTATATACGTCGCGTAAGATAGTTATCATTTTGTGTGTAATCTGAAACACTGACATTATTTAATTAGATTTGATTAAATTTAATTAGATTTAATTATTGGAATGATTTTTTATATGATTAATGAGGAAGTTAGCCGATGCATACAGTTGTTTTTTCTTTAAAAACTGTATACATCGTTACCAGCTCTTGCCATGTGGAGGCCTCCTCTTTAAGAGCCATAATGTTTAGTTGATGTCTCAAAATATATTATTATATCTAAAGTTCAAAATGATCAATAATATTTTTCCTATTCACTGCCCTACACTGTTTGTCCTATTCACTGCTCTACACTATTTGTCCTATTCACCGCACTATTTCACTATTCAACACTATATATATGTCCTTTTCACTGTCCTAAACTATTTGTCCGAATTGATCACTCTCTGGGTGCGTAGATGTTTCCCACCCTCCGCAGGAAGTCTGATGTTGTGAGGCGGTTGTCGGCCGGATCCCCAGAGTCGAGCCGGTCCCACAGGGCAAAGATCTTGCCCTGGACACGCTTGTAGGTGGTGGTCTGGTGGCAAGCCAACAGGCTTTCTCCCATGAGACGCATCTGGAGATTCACTATCTCTCCTTCCTTCTTCATGAGAGGGACCAGGAGGTAGAAGGGGAGGTTCGCTCGTACGTAATTAAATAAATCCTTTAATGTATTTATTTTTAATATGATTCTACTTATAAATGTATAAATCCCATGCATTTAACATATAGATACATAGTAGGGCCGATATTACCTTGGGCCGATATAACCAAATACCTTTCTCATACTTAAAACATGGCATCATAAAACTTCCACTCCTCGACTATTTCACAGTGTATTGTTCAACTATTCCACTGTTCCAGCAGAGACCTCAAGTAAAGGTCCCGCTAATTTAGGTCTATGGTTCCAGGTACAACTGTATAATCCCTTACATGTAACTCTCTGAGACCTATTCGCTTGTTTACCCTCATTATAAAGAGCATGCAGCATGCTTTACATGAAAATTGTGAATGTTTCACAGGCACCATGGTGCTTCTATTGAAACATTTAGTCAGTTTAGCATTCACATTGAATGGACTCGACATGCAGTACTCGTGATAATGACATTTTTGTCGCACAAACGAAAACTAACACTAATTTTGACCTCAAAAGTGGTCTTTTTTCGGACATATCAAGTGCAAGTGATTCGGAACAGAAACTTATTAAGGTAACGCAGGAAGCCGAGCAAAAATTGGAGACAAATTAAAATACTAACCCTCAGTTTCAGACATTCGATGATATTAAAATTGGAAGCCTTCTGAAAGATGCCGACTCAAAAAACACCGTGGCAAAGTCAGATGGGACAGTCTGTCTTTTTGAGGCCTGGAAGGCTGATAGAAACAAAAAAGCTGTACAATGTAACAGATCAAAATGTGCAAGAAATGAAAGGGGAACTTTTATGTATGAAAAAGATCTTGATGCAAATTTGGGAAGATTTATATAAGATACAGATGAGCAACTTATTATCAAAAAAACTGGCCACAGGTCTCCTGCTGTCAGAGAATACACACGTACCAGCCAAAATCAGTTAGAGAGAATTAGTGATCTCTTGCAGTCTGGTGTGAAAAACCGAAGAAAGTGAATTAAAGATGCACAAGTGTTAATGATTCTGTAAATAATTCGTCAAGCAAAGAAATAAATATTCAGTCTGGAGATTTGCAAATTTTGGTGAAATTCCAATGAGAAATTTTAAATTTTCCTTCCATGGTGATAACACTCCCGCGGACACAAGGACTGTGAGCTTGTTAAAGTATGACAAAAGAACATGTATTGATAATATAGTTATCTGCCCTTTCTGGATTTATTAAATGTGAGTTTCCTGATGGATTATGGATATATTGATCAATTAAGTATTGTTTCCCATTCACTATCTTTTTTCTGATTAAAACAACTAACTGTTAAAATTTTATGTCTTCTTAAATGTTTATTTTCACCTTCAACTGTGGAATGGTTCTTGGAATAGTTACCTTTTTCTGTGTAATAGTTACAGAAGTAGGTGATAATAGTAGATTTGTCTCAACTATACTTCATGCAATAACAATAAATGACATCACAGCCATGTTTTAAGTCCAGTAACTATATGAGCCAGGGTACTTAAGTCGACCAGGAAGCTCACCTGGTTAGAGAAGACAGAATATCGAAGGATTCAAATTCCGGTCTAGTATCTGTTTTGCTACAACCTATTTTAACACATTTTTTCCACCATACTTGTTACTACACCTTTTCTATCACAAATAATCTACCACACAAAAAAACATAATTTCCCACACTTATTCTACCACAACTATTCTACCACACATAATCTACCACACTTATTCTACAACTTCTATTTACCACATCTATTCCACCACATCTATTCTACCACATCTATTCTACCACACTTATTCTACAACATCTATTCCACCACATCTAATCTACCACATCTATTCTACCACATCTATTCTACCACATCTTTTCCACCACATCTATTCTACCACATCTATTCTACCACATCTATTCCACCACATCCATTCCACCACATCTATTCTACCACATCAATTCTACCACATCTATTCTACCACATCTATTCAACCACATCTATTCCACCACATCTAATCTACCACATCTATTCTATCACATCTATTCTAACACATCTAATCCACCACATCTATTCCACCACATCTATTCCACAACATCCATTCTACCACATCTATTCTACCGCATCTATTCTACCACATCTATTCTACCACATCTATTCCAACACATCTATTCTACCACATCTATTCTACCACACTTATTCTACCACACCTATTCTACCACACTTATTCTACCACACATAATCTACCACAGTTATTCTACCACATCTATTCTACAACATCTATTCTACAACATCAATTCTACCACATCTGTACCACATCTATTCTACCACATCTATTCTAACACATCTAATCCACCACATCTATTCTACCGCATCTATTCTACCACATCTATTCCAACACATCTATTCTACCACATCTATTCTACCACACTTATTCTACCACACCTATTCTACCACACTTATTCTACCACACATAATCTACCACATCTATTCCACAACATCTATTCTACTACACCCATTCTACCACATCTTTTCAACCACATCTATTCCACAACATCTATTCTACCACATCTATTCTACAGCATCTATTCTACCACATCTATTCTACAGCATTTATTCTACCACATCTATTTTACAACATCTATTCTACAACATCTATTCCACCACATCTATTCTACCACACCCATTCTACCACATCTATTCTAACACACCTATTCTACTACATCTATTCTACCACATCTATTCCACCACATCTATTCTACAGCATCTATTCCACCACATCTATTCTACCACACTCAATCTATCACATCTATTCTACTACACCCATTCTACCACACCCATTCTACCACATCTATCCCACCACATCTATTCTACCACACTCATTCTACCACATCTATTCCACCACATCTTTTCTACTACATCTATTCTACCACACCAATTCTACAACATCTATTCTACCACATCTATTCTACAGCATTTATTCTACCACATCTATTTTACAACATCTATTCTACAACATCTATTCCACCACATCTATTTTACCACACCCATTCTACCACATCTATTCTACCACACCCATTCTACTACACCCATTCTACCACACCCATTCTACAACATCTATTCTACCACACACATTCTACCACATCTATTCTACCACACCCATTCTACCACACCCATTCTACCAAATATAATCTACCAACATTATTCGACCACACCCAGTCTACCACATCTATTCCACCACATCTATTCTACCACATCTATTCTACCACACCCATTCTACCAAACATAATCTACCAAAATTATTCTACCACACCCATTCTACCACATCTATTCCACCACATCTATTCTACCACATCTATTCCACCACATGTACTCTACCACATCTATTCTACAGCATTTATTCTACCACATCTATTCTACCACGACCATTCTACCAAATATAATCTACCAAAATTATTCTACCACATCTATTCTACCACATCTATTCTACCACATCTATTCCACCATAACTATTCCACCACATCTATTCTACCACATCTATTCCACCACATCTATTCCACCACATCTATTCTACCACACCCATTCTACCAAACATAACCTACCAAAATTATTCTACCACACCCATTCTACCACATCTATTCCACCACATCTATTCTACCGCATCTATTCCACCACATCTATTCTACCACATCTATTCGACCACACCCATTCTACCAAACATAATCTACCAAAATTATTCTACCACACCCATTCTACAGCATTTATTCTACAACATCTATTCTACCACATCTATTTTACAACATATATTCTACAGCATCTATTCCACCACATCTACCATACTTACTCAAGCACACTGTTTTAACATATTACAATTTCACTACATTAGCAGGCGTTATCTACCACACCTACTCTACCACACCTACTCAACCACACCTACTCTACCACACCTTCTCTACCATACCTACTCTACCACACCTACTATACTTCACCTACTATACCACTCCTACTATACCACACCTACTCTACCACACCTACTATACCACACATACTATAGCACACCTACTATACCATACGTACTATACCACACATACTCTTCCACACCTACTCTACCACACATACTCTACCACACATATTCTACCACACATATTTTACCATACCTACTCTATCACGCGTACTCTACCACACCTACTTTACCACACCTACTCCACTACACCTACTCTACCACACATACTCTACCAAACCTACTATACCACACATACTACACCACACATACTCTTCCACAAATACTCTACCACACATACTCTACCACACCTACTCTACCACACATATTCTACCACATCTGTTCCACCACATCTATTCTACCACACCTACTCTACCACACCTATTCTACCACACCTACTCTATCACACCTACTTTACCACAAATACTATACCACACATACTCTACCACACATACTCCACCACACCTACTATACCACACATACTCTACCACACATACTCTACCACACATACTCTACCACACATACTCTACCACACATACTCTACCATACCTACTATACCACACCTACTCTACCACACCTACTATACCACATATACTCTACCACACATTCTATACCATACCTACTCTACAACACATACTCCACCACACATACTATACCACACCTACTCTACCATACCTACTCTACCACACCTACTCTACCCCACCTACTCTACCACACATACTCCACCACACATACTATACCACACCTACTCCTCCACACATACTCTACCACACATACTATACCACACATACTCTACCACACCTACTTTACCACACCTACTCTACCACACCTACTCTACCACACCTACTATACCACACATTCTATACCATACCTACTATACCACACCTACTCCACCACACATACTATACCACACCTACTCTTCAACACATACTCTACCACACATACTCTACCACACATACTATACCACACATACTCTACCACACCTACTTTACCACACCTACTCTACCACACCTACTCTACCACACCTACTCTACCACACCTACTCTACCATACCTACTATACCACACCTGCTCTACCATACCTACTCTACCACACCTACTATACCACACAAACTATACCACACCTACTCTACCACACCTACTCTACCACACATATTCTACCACACATACTATACCACACATACTATACCACACATACTCTACCACACCTACTCTACCACACATGCTCTACCACACCTACTATACCACACCTACTCTACCACACCTACTATACCACACATAATATACCACACATACTCTACCACATATACTATACCACACATATACCATACCACACCTACTCTACCACACCTACTTCTCACCACACCTACTCTACCATACCTACTATACCACACCTACTATACCACACATACTCTACCACACATACTCTACCACACATAATCTACCT
>NW_018407381.1:5442-5554 GCF_002113885.1 Mizuhopecten yessoensis | reverse complement strand
TCTTCCACACCTACTCTACCATACCTACAATGCCACACCTACTATGACAAACCTACTCTACCATACCTACTATGCCACACCTACTATACCAAACCTACTATACCACACATAT
>NW_018407381.1:5051-5132 GCF_002113885.1 Mizuhopecten yessoensis | reverse complement strand
TATACCACACATACTCACCACACCTACTCTACCATACCTACTATATCACACCTACTCTACCATACCTACTATACCACACCT
>NW_018407381.1:4757-4854 GCF_002113885.1 Mizuhopecten yessoensis | reverse complement strand
ACTCTACTATACCTACTCTACCACACCTACTATACCACACCTACTCTACAAAACCTACTCTACCACACCTACTACACCACAAATACTCTACAAAACA
>NW_018407381.1:4007-4099 GCF_002113885.1 Mizuhopecten yessoensis | reverse complement strand
TTCATCCGCCAAAATATTTCGAAACGATATCCTGCACAAAGATTTTCAGGGCTCAAACATGGAATTTACATGGGAGTTATACAAACGTCTGG
>NW_018407381.1:3420-3512 GCF_002113885.1 Mizuhopecten yessoensis | reverse complement strand
AAGGAAGGGACATTTCACACCCTTAATGGTCGACAAAAGAAAGTGCTAATGATGTATAACGTTGGTAAACATTTTTGCATGAAGCGTGATGA
>NW_018407381.1:2109-2196 GCF_002113885.1 Mizuhopecten yessoensis | reverse complement strand
TATTAACCACTTTTGATACCAATTAAGGAACTAACGGTTCCTATGGTATACCCCATCGCCATCCATCCCCCTTGCGTTACTCGGTCC
>NW_018407381.1:0-485 GCF_002113885.1 Mizuhopecten yessoensis | reverse complement strand
GACATTAAAGCCGCTCACCACTTTAAATTTAATTGCTTCAGTAACCACTACTGGATACCTATCTAATGGTAACCTAAGGCTAACAAAAAAAAGATATTTATTGTAAAATATGCTATATTATTTATGGACTGAAATATCAAACTACCTTGTTATATTTATAAGGCTAAGACATTTCAGCGAAAACACTTTATAGCGGGTATTCGGCGGTCATAGTTTTGAACGTTACTTAAAACTATATGTGTTTACAAGGGGTTTACAAACGGGTTATTGTAAAGACACCTTCCTCAATGTATGTGAATGTTTTGATTGTTACCTAGTTACATGTATATATTTGTTTGGTTGTTCGTGGGATTTAACGTCGTAGAGACAGCCAGTGAGAAAGAAGACGAGTGCTTAGGGAGACATAGCCGAAGTGACAAACGAATTGATACAGATCCTAAGTGTTGTCATGGGGGAAACATATCACTTTGGTTTCTGTAATGTGA
>NW_018407380.1:418441-436469 GCF_002113885.1 Mizuhopecten yessoensis | reverse complement strand
GTACTCTCACTTCAACACCACTTTCGTTTACTACTGTGTCAAAGTTGGGCGTGGCCTTTTCTTCTACCCCGAAAAATAAGAGATTGTTCCTCATGGACCTACACTTCAAATCTAGTATGTCGTCGGCAGCACGATTGATACTGACCCTAATACCACTCATATCAGCGGCTAAATTTTCCTCAAATTTCTTATTTAGGAATTCCTGAGATTTCTCGACTTCCGCAACCCGGGATCTCAAATGTTTCACATCATTGTTTAACTCAAGAATACCCCGTTCGATGGTGTCTAATTTAGTAAGTTTGCTGGTCAACGCGTCGACTTTTGATATTAGACACTTGGCCCATGCCGGTGGTGTGTCCGATGAATTAGGTTGAATACCCATGGGTGGGGGGCCCGAAGGGGGGGATGACATACTCATCTGGTACGGAAAATTGTAATAATTACTGGCTGGCATCTGAGGCTGGCCATTGCCTGGAGACTGGTTTGGCCAGTTCTGTGGCTGGTAATTGTGCATACCTTGCTGTGAGGCCATTATATCATACAGTTCAGGCGGTACACTATTACTGGTATTGTTAATTGATTTCACGGGTGAATGGGCATCGCTCACCTTCGCAGCCTTTTTGCTGTTTTCTCCCCGTTTCTTCTTCTTGGGCGGCATACGGGACAAACAACGACCTTACCGGCACCCACACGATCATATCCATCCGTCACAAGTACATTTTGATCACATTTCATCTGATATCAGACCACAATATTCAAACATTTTGNTTCTTCTACCCCGAAAAATAAGAGATTGTCCCTCATGGACCTACACTTCAAATCTAGTATGTCGTCGGCAGCACGATTGATACTGGCCCTAATACCACTCATATCAGGGGCTAAATTTTCCTCAAATTTCTTATTTAGGAATTCCTGAGATTTCTCGACTTCCGCAACCCGGGATCTCAAATGTTTCACATCATTGTTTAACTCAAGAATACCCCGTTCGATGGTGTCTAATTTAGTAAGTTTGCTGGTCAACGCGTCGACTTTTGATATTAGACACTTGGCCCATGCCGGTGGTGTGTCCGATGAATTAGGTTGAATACCCATGGGTGGGGGGCCCGAAGGGGGGGATGACATACTCATCTGGTACGGAAAATTGTAATAATTACTGGCTGGCATCTGAGGCTGGCCATTGCCTGGAGACTGGTTTGGCCAGTTCTGTGGCTGGTAATTGTGCATATTGGTCGACAGTACACTATTACTGGTATTGTTAATTGATTTCACGGGTGAATGGGCATCGCTCACCTTCGTAGCCTTTTTGCTGTCAGTACTGTGTATATCATGCCAGGTCAGTATGACCGCGTCTGGCACAGAGGTCTAATACATAAATTGAATAATTATGGTATTTCGTGCCCTCTTCTTCATTGGATAACTAGTTATTTTAAACAAACAACAGGCGGTGTTTATCAATGATTCTCTTTCTTCCTTTAAGGTCATACAAGCTGGTGTTCCTCAAGGTTCTGTTCTTGGTCCTCTTTTATTCCTTATAAACATAAATGATATTTCCTGTGATCTTTCCTCTCTCTCTAGACTTTTTGCTAATGATACCATTCTTTCTTATTCGTCCCAAGACTTAAACACAATGTCATCCAATGCAAAATCAGACCTGAGAAAACTTGAAGTTTGGTCCGAAGAATGGCTGATGTCTTTTAACCCTACCAAAACTGAGGCCCAAGTCATCTCAAATCGGCAACTTCCATTCATCCCTGCATTTACATTTAATAATACCCCCATTTAAATAACTTACCAACATAAGCACTTAGGTGTTATTTTTACTAACGACTGTAAATGGAATGTTCATGTTGAATATATTGTCAGTAAAGTAACCAAATATATAGCAACCCTTCGTACACTAAAACTTATTTTAAAAAAGAAATACATTAGAAAAACTATATCTTACTTATGTTCGACCACTACTGGAATACGCATGTGAAGTATGGGACGACTGCGGTGAAACAAATACCCTGTTACTAAAAAAAATCCATCTAGAAGCTGCAAGAATAGTCACAGGGCTGCCCACATTCACTAAAACAGATTTCTTATATCAAGAAACCGCATGGTTAACCCTTTCGAAAAGAAGAGATGCTCGGAAACTTTACTTGTTTTATTCTATAGTAAATAACATGGCACCTAAATTCCTTACTGACTTATTACCAATGCATATTGGAAATATAGCTCCGTATAATTTGCGAAATGCATATTTACTGCGGGAACAGCACTTCCGTTTTACAACTATCGAAACATTCTTTCTTTCCTTCCACATTAAAATTCCCATGTACACATGTACCAACAACTGGTAGACTAGTACTAGGTACCCACGTACCAACAACTGGTAGACTAGAAAGATTAACATATGAACCAACAACTGGCAGACTAGTACAGGGTTCACATGTACCAACAACTGGAAGATGAGTACGAGGTACATATGAACCAACAACTGGCAGATTAGTACGAGGTACACATGTACCAACAACTGGCAGACTAGTACGAGGTACACATGTACCAACAACTGGTAGACTAGTACGGGGTACACATGTACCAACAACTGGTAGACTTAAACGAGGTACACATGTACCAACAACTGGAAGATGAATACGAGGTACACATGTACCAACAACTGGCAGACTAGTACGAGGTACACGTGTACCAATGACTGGCAGACTGGTACGAGGTACCCTTGTACCAACAACTGGCAGACTAGTACGAGGTACACGTGTACCAATAACTGGCAGACAAGTACGAGGTACACGTGTAACAATAACTGGCAGACTCGTACGAGGTACACGGGTACCAATAACTGGCAGACTAGTACGAGGTACACGTGTACCAACAACTGGCAGATTCGTACGAGGTACACATGTAACAACAACTGGTAGACTAGTACGAGGTACACATGTTCCAACAATTGGCAGATTAGTACGAGGTACACATGTACCAACAACCGGCAGATTAGTACGAGGTACACATATACCAACAACTGGCAGAATAGAACTAGTTACACATGTACCAACAACTGGTAGACTAGTACGAGGTACCCATGTACCAACAACTGGTAGACTAGAACGAGGTACACATGTACCAACAACTGGAAATTGAATACGAGGTACACATGTACCAACAACTGGCAGACTAGTACGAGGTACACGTGTACCAATAACTGGCAGACTAGTACGAGGTACCCTTGTACCAATAACTGGCAGACTAGTACGAGGTACCCATGTACCAACAACTGGTAGACTAGTACCAGGTACCCTTGTACCAATAACTGGCAGACTAGTACGAGGTACCCATGTACCAACAACTGGTAGACTAGTACCAGGTACCCTTGTACCAATAACTGGCAGACTAGTACGAGGTACACGTGTACCAATAACTGGCAGACTATTACGAGGTACACATGTACCAATAACTGGCAGACAAGTACGAGGTACACGTGTAACAATAACTGGCAGACTCGTACGAGGTACACGTGTACCAATAACTGGCAGACAAGTACGAGGTACACGTGTAACAATAACTGGCAGACTAGAAGGAGGTACCCTGGTACCAATAACTGGCAGACTAGTACGAGGGACACGTGTACCAATAACTGGCAGACTAGTACGAGGTACACGTGTACCAACAACTGGCAGATTCGTACGAGGTACACATGTAACAACAACTGGTAGACTAGTACGAGGTACACATGTACCAACAATTGGCAGATTAGTACGAGGTACACATGTACCAACAACCGGCAGATTAGTACGAGGTACACATATACCAACAACTGGCAGAATAGAACGAGTTACACATGTACCAACAACTGGTAGACTAGTACGAGGTACCCATGTTCCAACAACTGACAGATTAGTACGATGTACCCATGTACCAACAACTGGTAAACTAGTACGAGGTATTCGTGTACCAACAACTGGCAGACTAGTACGAGGTACACGTGTACCAATAACTGGCAGACTAGTACGAGGTACCCATATACCAACAACTGGCAGACTAGTACGAGGTACACATGTACCAACAACTGGTGGACTAGTACGAGGTACACGTGTACCAGCAACTTGTGGCTAGTACGAGGTACGCATGTACCAACAACTGGTAGAATAGTACGAGGTACCCATATACCAACAACTGGCAGACTAGTACGAGGTACACGTGTACCAATGACTGGCAGACTGGTACGAGGTACCCTTGTACCAACAACTGGCAGACTAGTACGAGGTACACGTGTACCAATAACTGGCAGACTAGTACGAGGCACACATGTACCAACAACTGGTGGACTAGTACGAGGTACCCATGTACCAACAACTGGCAGGCTAGAACGAGGTACCCATGTACCAACAACTGGCAGACTAGTACGAGGTACACGTGTACCAATAACTGGCAGACAAGTACGAGGTACACATGTACCAAGTCCCAACAACTGGCAGACTAGTACGAGGTACACGTGTACCAACAACTGGCAGACTAGTACGAGGTACACGTGTAACAATAACTGGCAGACTCGTACGAGGTACACGTGTACCAATAACTAGCAGACTAGTACGAGGTACACGTGTACCAATGACTGGCAGACTGGTACGAGGTACCCTTGTACCAACAACTGCCAGACTAGTACGAGGTACACATGTACCAATAACTCGCAGACTAGTACGAGGTACCCATATACCAACAACTGGTAGACTAGTACTAGGTACCCTTGTACCAATAACTGGCAGACTCGTACGAGGTACACGTGTACCAATAACTGGCAGACTATTACGAGGTACACATGTACCAATAACTGGCAGACTAGTACGAGGGACACGTGTACCAATGACTGGCAGACTGGTACGAGGTCCCCTTGTACCAACAACTGGTAGACTAGTACGAGGTACACATGTACCAACAACTGGCTGACTAGTACGAGGTACACATGTACCAACAACTGGCTGACTAGTACGAGGTACACATGTACCAACAACTGGCTGACTAGTACGAGGTACACATGTACCAACAGCTGGTAGACTAGTACTAGGTACCCATGTACCCATGTACCAACAACTGGCAGGCTAGAACGAGGTACCCATGTACCAACAACTGGTAGACTAGTACTAGGTACCCTGGTACCAACAACTGGCAGACTAGTACGAGGTACGCGTGTACCAATAACTGACAGACTAGTACGAGGTACACGTGTACCAATAACTGTCAGACTAGTACGATGTACACGTGTACCAATAACTGGCAGACAAGTACGAGGTACACTTGTACCAATAACTGGCAGACTAGTACGAGGGACCCATGTACCAACAACTGGTAGACTAGTACGAGGTACACATGTACCAACTACTGGTGGACTAGTACGAGGTACCCATGTACCAACAACTGGCAGTGTAGAACGAGGTACCCATGTACCAACAACTGGCAGACTCGTACGAGGTACACGTGTACCAATAACTGGCAGACTGGTACGAGGTACCCTTGTACCAACAACTGCCAGACTAGTACGAGGTACACATGTACCAACAGCTGGTAGACTAGTACTAGGTACTCATGTACTAACAACTGGTAGACTAGTACGAGGTACCCATGTACCAACAACTGGTGGACTTGTACGAGGTATACCTGTACCAATAACTGGCCGACAAGTCCAGAATAACTAGAGCGTTTCGTTGGGCTGTAATCGATCGTACGCTTAGTTGCATATATGTTAACATAGAATTTACATACGGACATAAAACACAAAGTATTTTTCATGTTGGAACCATTTTGTACTTAAATATTTGATGACCTACAGTGTATGACAGATTGGTTTTAAAAGACAGAGATTTACATCAGTACTTTCCTCAGTACGCCCTCCAGAGAGAACGCTACTCCTTTGAAACTAGAAAGGTTAGGGACGGGGCTAGGTTCAGGACTTCGGTCTTTCATATGAAGATTAGTTACCCATGCATAAAGAGTTCATATTTTTCTTAAACTTGTGCGATATAAAGGGTTTTTTTGTCAGTATTATCATACATTTACCTTGTATTGTTCGCTTTGAATATCGAAAATGTATGTGATAACATGTATATTAAAATATTCTTACGATTAAGCAATATGATTTACTTTCATCTATATGAAGTCATGAATGAGAGGTTCCTATCAGCATCTGTATAAGATCAGACAATCTGTCTAATAATTGGGGCCGCGCGCGGTGGCCAATTGGTTAAGGCGACTGGTATTCTGCTACCACTAGCCCTCCTCCGCTGTGTCACCGGTTCATGACCTACCCAGTGGGGCAGTCGCTAGGCCAGGTACTGTTCGAAGGTCGGTGGTTTTTCTCCTGGAACTCCAGCTTTCCAACCCTACCAAAACCTAGCATGTCCTTAAATGAACAAACATACACTGATTAAACATGCCCAGAAGAGTGTTTAAAGTAGTCAGAGGTGCGTATGACAAGCTAGGCTGAGATATCAGGCTTTGAAAACACCAAGAGAGACTAAGTCATAAAGATTAGTATTGTAAGGAAATATTTGGTCAGATCAAATCATCAAACTTCCTATATTGATTTAATCATTTTACAGTAGTAGTAGTTGTGGTAAATGTCATTTTGTATCTGTAACTTAACTTTGATAAGTAAGAAAACAAGTGAGATGATGATGAGTGTTACCATTATTTAAGCACTCCTTAATTTGTATCCAAGCTGATGATGAATATCCAAGCCAAATTGGTTATATATATAGCCAACAATCATTCTGGGGCAGTCATATCCAACTGTACAGCTCAAGCAGTATTGCAGTGAATCTAGAATATCTACGCAAATTCTATTTTACGAAACTACGAGACTACTTCCCACTAACTACTACCCACTACTAGACTACTACCCACTAACTACTTCCCACTACTAGACTACTACCCACTACTAGACTATGAGACCATGGCGAATGCACAGATTCAGGTCAAGTTTGTGAGAAACAAACGTGGCGGACGAAGTCTTGCATATGATGGTTACATGTATAGTGTTAAGAACAACAGAGGTGAGAGAACCTACTGGACCTGTGTTGATGCAATGCAGAGGAAGGCCCAGCAGACCGGATTTCAACAATTCATCTTTACAGAGAGAACGACAACATCAATCGACTTGTGCGCTTGGCCGCAGTGTTACCCATGGTGCCCCTGGAGAGTGTGGACGATATGTGGTTCAACGCTTTAGGTGAACTTGGGGATGCTGACCTACCCGTGAACACAACACCTTTTACAGACTACGTCGTAACACAGTGGATCGAGGGAGATCGTCATATCTGGAACAATTACAACACTGAAGGACCCCGCACCACCAATCACCTAGAGGCCTGGCACGGGAAGTTGAAGAAGAAGGTTCACCATGCACACCCAAACATCTTCGCCATCATCAGTGTGTTCCAGGAGATTCAGGCAGCCAACGAGATCAACAAGATACAACGAGATGCAGGAGTCCACAAATCACACGAGAAGCGATACCGAAACATCAGCAGCCGACTGACCCAGCTGAAGGAGCGCCTTGAGAACCAGACGATGGATCTTATGGAGTACGCCAATGCAGCATCACATCTCTTACATTTGGGATAGATAAAAACAAAAATGTATGCCTCTTGGCTGTTGGACTTGAACTTTAAATTCGAGATATGATATAAATTTGAGGGGGGGGGGGGCAATTTGAGATTGCTATTACTAAACTTTATTATAAATTAATATGATTAATATGCAGCGACGGTTGTACATTGTATATTTAAAAAATGTAATATAGTTGAAATGTATACGTAATCATTATGTATAAGTAGTGAAATACTCGATTGTGAACTCCTATGTAGTGCTCTTATATTCTATTTTATCTGATTAAAAGTGTAACGTAAATATTTGACTGTAAACTCTAAATATGTATAAGAATAAAAAATGTATCGATTATATATAAAGATATTTGAACCCCCAAAAAATATTAAAACCTTATTTATACCCAACATATACCACAAAGCTACAAGTCACACAGGTAACTTCCAGACAGGTAAGTTATACCTGTGGGGTAAGTATGAAACAGACTATAATTGGTTTGCCATCGTCTGTTATATAAAAAAGTGGGGGAAACTAGTGCAAGTTCTTTATTAACTTTAAGTCTTGCGACTTATCAGTGTAAACATATATTAAACAGGATATTTACATATGTACAAAAAGCCACATTGGTCACAGGACAATGAACAATACACACATACAAACTGTCATATATCTGATCGGCGCTTTTTTGCCGCTATCAGATACTTTCCAAGATTACATAATTCTTAAATATTCGGTGTATTTAGTAATTGAACAAGTTTATATACACTAAGGTTATTTCTAGAGTAACATTTTAAATACTTCCGTCTTAAATCTGTATATCTTGTGCAAACTAAAACAAAATGAAACTCGTCTTCTATGTCATTAAGATAACACTTTGTACCAAATCTATTAGTTCTAACAGTGCCAACATAACGTTTAGATTCAATGTTTAATTTGTGAGCTGACAGCCTAAGTCGAGCAATTTCTTTCATATAACCGATATTAACTGATTTTGTTAGATAAGATTGTAGTAAAATTGTACTGTTTAATTCTCTGTAAAGCATATCTTTAGACATACCTGTAATTAAACTATATCCCTCTTGATTAAAAATGTCAAATAATCTTGCCTTAATAATTAAAAAAGTGAAATTGTTTCCATTCTGTGCGTCCCAGATATATCCTAAGTCTAAACGATACAGTTCATCTTTTATTTTACAGACCCATTTAGTTTCCTTGTTACATGCAATGGATAACGGCCTAATTCGAAATATACCATCATATTCGGAGTGGATTTGCGCACACCTAGCAACCTTTTACAAAAATCTACATGTAGTTTTTCGATGTCGGGGCCTTTATGGAATCCCCATACTTCTGATCCGTAGTTGACTATACTACTGATATAAGTATCAAACACTGCTAATTGGGTCTCAATATTAAAATACTGTTTTTTACATACACCCAATAATGCAAACAATGCTTTTCTTCCTTGTTCAGATATTTTTTTCTGTGTTTGTTTAAATTTCCCATTATAATTCAATAAGATTCCAAGATAGTTGAATTCATTCACTATCTCTAACACACACCCATCGTATTCCCATTTTTCATTATCTTTTAATCTTCCCCCATTTCTAAAAACAACAATCTTGGTCTTTGAAGTATTTACAGTAAGGTCCCACTTGATAGTGTAATTTAACAAAGAGTCTAGCATCTTTTGCAAACCTTGAGGTGTTTCGGCAAAGATAACTGTATCATCAGCATACATAAGTAAAAATATGTTAATTAGTTGTAAGTCAATCGAAGGACAGCTGTCCTCTATAAATTGCATTTCGAAATCGTTCACATACAATGAAAATAACAGAGGTGACAAAATTTCTCCTTGAAAAAGTCCAATCTTACAGTCGAAAAAATCAGAGCATACTCCGCTGTTTTTTACACAGCATCTTACATTTTTATAAAGTGATCTGATAACATTTAACATTTTACCTTCAATACCTTCTTTGATCAACTTGTACCATAAATTCTGTCTATTGATCAGGTCAAAAGCTTTGGTATAGTCAATGAAACAACAGTATAAACGTTTTTTACTTTTTAGCGTTCGATTAATTAGGGCCTGTAATGTAAATATAGCATCTGTCGTTGAACAATTCCGTTTGAATCCAAACTGAGCATCGGTTATCTTATTGTACCCTATTATTTAATACAGACGTAAAAAGTTTACCAATACAACTGACAATTGAAATACCCCTGTAGTTATCAGGGTAACTTGGGTCACCTTTCTTAAATACTGGAACTATATTTCCAACTGTCCACATACGAGGATAATTACCTGATTTAAAAATGTTGTTGAAAAGTACAACAAGACAAGGTACAAAAACTTCAGAACAATGAATAAAATATTCGTTCAGCATATCATCAATACCACACGCCTTATTGGATTTAAGGTTTTGAATAGCACGCTCTATTTCACAACCTGTAATATCAGCATTAAGTTCATCAAACACTGGAGCGTGAATGAGTATGTCATCATACTGTTTCATATAATTATTAATACTTTCATCAGTTGTTGGTTCAGAGGATGCAAGGTTACAGAAGTGTTTTTGAAATTCTTCTAAAGATATCTTCTGAGAGACAGGTAACTTCTTCCTTTTTTTGAAGTGCTTGTAAAACCGTTTTGAGTTATACTTTCTCAGATATCCTAACATATTTCCCTGATGAAGCATGTATTCACGCTTTAACTTAATTTCAATTTTTATAACAGCTCTTACATCGGATGAGGTTTTCCCGATTTTCAGCTGATTTACATAAATTAAAAGTAGAGAGAGCAATCTTGTATTCTCTGAACCTTTGCTTACATTGATAATTGAACCAAGGCTTATCTTCTGTCACCGTTTTCTTATCTCTGACATGTTCTGTTACAGTTTTACAACAATAAGGAGATACTATTTTTTTTACATATTCTGAAAACTTATTTACAACGTTATTGATACCCCCTTCGCTAAGATCCGAGTCATTACATATATCTAATAAGTCAGCAGAATTAACTAGCAGTGTTTCTTTGATCGACTGTTTTTCGTTCTCATTCCATTTAAAGGTAGTTCTATACGGTTTAGGCTCTACACGTTAATATGTTCTTGTACGGCGGGAAACAACGAGGCAATGAGAATGATACTGGAGAGTGGTCAGAAAAATGATTGAAAACTCCAGACTCAAACTGTGATATGGTCTTTAACATAGTATCAGGGACTAGAACATAATCAAAAAGACTGGCTCCATTGTTACTGAAAAACGTATAATGACCATTACCATCACCAGCATGTCTACCATTCAAAATTTTAAGACCAGTTGTTTTGCAAAGAGACAAAAGTTGCCTTCCGAATTGGTTAACATATAAGTTCATATTTGCCCTTTTACAAACATTGGAATCAGGAAGGTATTCGAATATATTGGATAAAAAATGGGTTGAAAATTCATCGACTCGATCAAAGGCAATATAATCCTCAGATAAACCAGTACGGCTGTTGAAGTCACCTATTGCTAAAACGTCACCATACTCGTTATATTTATTTACAGTTTTCTCTAGTAATATAAACAAATCTTAAGCATTCCTTTCATAATACGTGCTATTCACGGGCGGGGAATAATTAACAGCTAAGTAGATATCCCTTCTAGACGGATATGACAATTTTATTACACTGATGCTATCTGTAACAGTTTCAACAACTCGACATTTCACAGCTATACAAGATTTGATATATATTACAATACCCCCTCCACGGCCGTGGAGTCTAGGTATGACATGATCAGTAGACCCTGTTATAGATATGTCATCCTCACTACTAACCAGCATTCGTATAAACATGCAATCTCATATTTACATAAAATGTTCAAAAAATCTCGATCCTTCAGTTTATACACAAGTGATCTGCAAACATTCCAGGAAATTGCCAGGTTTGAGATGGGTCTTTTGTTGAGCCCCGGTTAATAAGAAAATGTTGTCACCTCATCTGTTTTCTGTTGATAGCCACAGTACACTTAGGTGAGGTAATTTAATAAGAGCTGTCCATCTTCCGATAATTTATTTATCTTGTACTTTATGATAATTTAAAGAATTATACTGTCCAATTATACATGCGATGTACAAGATTATGCTTCATTCATGATGTTATAATTATTTGGTATTTCATATCACTGATGTATCAATTATACGTTGCACTGTATGCTTATGAGCCGTAAGGCTTCAAGTTGAATAAACAATACAATACTGCCAGGTATATAGACTTACCTTTTCAAAGAAGCCATATCTCAGTATTAAACAAAAGGAAAGTGTGTAGTGAATATGCTTTTTTTGTAAGCGTACTCAAGTGAGTAAAGTTGTAAATTTCAACCCAAAATATAAATTAGAAAGGAAGTTATTGAGAAAACAAAACACTTTTCATCTGAAAAATTACTTAAAATAACCCCTTGACTTAATCCTCCGTTTTATATGAACATTCTTTAATTGACGATGTAATTTCTGTCATTTTTTCATTCCTTTTAATATGCGTGTTCAATTTACACATGTTTATAAAAACAGAAATGGTACCATTTTGGATTTTAAGCTCATTCTAAAACAGCAAATTATATTTGTGATTTGCCCTACCCGTTTTCGTGCCCCCGAAAACCCACTTTCGGTCAAATTTTTACATTAGTTGTTGCACGTGTAGTACAATAGGACATCTTTGAACAAATTAAGGAGTTGAAAATCCAAATATAGACAATCATACTTTGATCTGGAAGACCTCTAGCATATGTCTTCTCTTTTAACATGCCAAAGACTCTTTATGCATACTTTCTATTATAAATATATGAACAGTTTATCGTTTTGAACATGATACTTGATCATTATTTATACATTAAGTAAAGGAAAAATACATCTGACATGTTTATGATAATTTCTATCATAGAGTCCTATTATAAAATAGTTTAGGAATAGATCTTAAATGGATGATGTAGTTTGAGAAGACGGGTGTAACGGTTCATATAGCCTTTTATACAGAAATAAAACACATCAATTTCATTCTTACAGAAAGAAGCTATTTTTCATGGTCTGAATACGTGAGCTTCCTAGGTAAAACGTACATGCAGTTCACTAACATAAACCACAGTGTATATCCTATCATACTAGTCAAGTCACTTAGGTCATTTGGGGAATCGCGCGTGCACAAATTTCTTTAATTGGGGGCTTTCATTTTGAATGTACTATATGCAGAACTAGTCTAAGTGAATTTCTCTGTTTTAACTTTGAACACTTCCATGCCGTACCAAAGAGCATGTGACTAATTTTTACTTCTCGGCACAACGGATAAATAATGCGCTGCGTACAACGTCATTCGTCATTATGATCACAGGGACCTGAGATTTTTTACAGCTATATTTGGACCTAAACTAAGGTGTTTGGATTAACATGACATGTTTTAGGGGTTTAGATCGACTTTCGGTAAAAATGACACCCATAATGTATATATATACGAAAAGGGCGGCAAACTCTCAATGTCGAAAAACCGACCCCACCTAACTTTATTGCATTAAAAACAGAATTTTTAGTTGATGTACGAAAAAAATGCCTAGAACCGATGGAAAGATGGATAACTTTTTTTTTTTAAAAACTTTCTATATGAACGTAAAATGTATTCTCCTTCAGTGAACATGGTCTCCGTTTTCTCCAACAACACACGCCATTTTCTCCAACAACACACGCCATTTCCTCCAACAATACACGCCGTTTCCTCCAACAACACATGCCGTTTCCTCCAACAACACACGCCATTTCCTCCAACAACACACGCCATTTCCTCCAACAACACACGCCGTTTCCTCCAACAACACACGCCATTTCCTCCAACAACACACGCCGTTTCCTCCAACATCACACGCCATTTCAGAGTGCCAAAGTTTTACGCAGTCGTCGTGCCACATTTTTCATATTAATGAGGTTGACGTCAGCTTCGTGCCAATTCTCCCGAATGCGACACGACAGAGATCAGACAGTGACCGGCCAATGAACCGACGCATTCGTCAAGATTTGGACGTAATCTGGACTCAATTTGCAAGAAACTGCAATGAAAAATATCTCTAAATCATGTCCATTCTTCACGACAGCGTCCCGATCCACATGACACTGTCCAGACAACACAGGACATTGTAACGATTGTCATCCGATACATTTTGTACAGCACAATCTGTCACGACATAGTCAAGATTGTAATCCGACTAGACAAAATCGGTTGAGTTTTCCGAATGCTACGGGCGCACCTTACTTTCGGAAGAGCTTGGCCAACCTCTCTGGACCTTTCCCGATCCGTAGGACTCTGTTACGAACGTATTCGACTGCGATCACACAATGATAGGACATTCCAGATCATTGAGGATAGTAATCCGTCTTTTTCACTTTTCGTGTCGTAGTGCTATCTGATCACAAAACGGAAGCCTTAATCGGCACTGAGTGGACGCCGCATTACCAACACTTCTATTTCGGCACGAGGCTGACGTCAAATAATATCTTTTAGAATCGCCCTATCAATTTCTATCATGAAACAAAAACAACAAAAAACGCACAATCCCATCCTCGATATCTAGGGGGTTTGCTCACTTTCGCTCTCTGCATCCCTGGAATATGTCATAGCAAAATTGAAGGCTCAGTGTGCACCACTTTGTTGATCCTTTGATGTACATCAAAATAATCTCGCAGTCGCGTAACGGTAAAATCGACCGGCTTTGAAGACGTGTGTCGCTCCTTTGTAATCTTCAAAGGACAGGTATCAGCGTAGCGATTGGTCAGTTTGTTTTACATGAGACCAGTCAAACAGCTATCTTCGTGCCACAAATTTCAGGGGTGCAGTGAGCGAAAGTGAGCGTAACCCCTGGATATCGAGGATGGCACAATCCTTAATACTGACTGATGGCCGTGTTTTGTGTTAATATGATTAGGGAAACATGCTTATATACAGGTAGAATATAAAATGAGTAGTCAAACATGTCCGCTATGTAGTTAGTTAATCTCTTCTACAACACCTCGTTAAATTAACAGCTATACTCCGGATCATAGACCTCTTGTACGGTGGTTACAGTTCGGATTACAGATCATCAGTTAAGTGCCGAACATCCGTAATATCGACCACCTTTACGGTGGTTACAGTCCGGATTGTAGATCACCTTTACGGTTGTAACAGTCCAGATTATAGATCACCTTTACGGTGGTTACAGTCCAGATTATAGATCACCTTTACGGTTGTAACAGTCCAGATAATAGATCACGTTTACGGTGGTTACAGTCCAGATTATAGATCACCTATACGTTGTAACAGTCCAGATTATAGATAACCTTTACGGTTGTAACAGTCCAGATTATAGATCATCTGTACGGTTGTAACAGTCCAGATTATAGATCACCTTTACGGTTATATAACAGTCCAGATTATAGATCACCTTTACGGTTGTAACAGTCCAGATTATAGATAACCTTTACGGTTGTAACAGCCCAGATTATAGATCACATGGGCGGTGGTTACAGTCCAGTTTATAGATAACCTTTACGGTTGTAACAGTATACAATTGTTTCATGGTTATTTTGGGAACAGTCAAAACTATCATCCCGAGGTAGGGGGAAGCCCTGGGGACCTGTTTGCCCGAGGCCGCTAGGCCAAGGGCAAACAGTTCCACAGGGCGTCCCCCTTCCGAGGGATGATAGTTTTGACTGTTTCACCCCTACAGCTGAAATTGGACAAAAGGCCAGAAACAGTCAAAAATGACTAATTATAATTTATATAGACTATTGGGTAATAATCCAGATTATAGATCACATGTACGATGGTTACAGTCCAGATTATAGATCACCTTTACGGTGTTTTCAGTCCAGATTATAGATCACCTGTATTTTCAATTTTTTTCAATTTCAAAGTATTTTATTGACAATACATACATTTTGTATATAATACAAACATATAAGTTAACATTAAAGGAGATATTTGAACAGTATTGACAAAAGAATAAGACAACAGGCTTTGCCTATATCAGTCTTCTTCTAATTCCGGTAGATATGTACAATGCTTAAATATATAAAATGTTGTGATTCGTTTCCTCTCACACTCATGCACACCCACACCCACACCAGCTTATGTCTAATACTCGTTATTTAAGGGATAAAACTTGCCTGAATAACAATAATTATAACAATACATGAATATTCATTTGGAAATTTATCTAGCACGTATAAGTAACGAAACGTTTTGATGATTTAATATAAGAGTCAACATGTATAAGAATAGTTTTATTTAATTGGTTGGATGCATTACTAATACCATATACTAAACAGTGCAGATTTAAATATCCTACTAGATTATAAATAGTGGTAATATGATGCCTAATATTAGAATACAGAGGACATTGAAAGAAAAAATGTATTAGATCTTCCCTCTGTACACCACATACACAGGAAGCATCATCAATCAGATGGTCTTGTAACTTATCACAGTTAAGATCACTTTTAAAATTTCTTAGCTGACATAAAATTATGTTAAGTTTCCTCGGAACACAGTTAATAAAAGTTTCTGAGACGGATGTATCAAAGGTTTTTTTAAGTTTCTTTTTAAAAGATGAAATTGAGATGGAGTCTCGTACAGTGCTATCAAGTGCATTCCATTTTACCATTGTAGAAGGGAAGAAGCTATTCATATAAGTAGTAGTTCTTGTCTGTGGTATATTAAAGAATCTGTTATTTCTGAAGGTATAGTTATTATTTACATTTAGAAATGGTTGAATGATATTATCGAGATAAGTTGGAGTGTAATTATTAAGAATCTTATACATTAATGTTAGTTTATGATTTTGTCTTCGTGTGTGTAATGTTTCAAGTTGTGTTTCAGTATACAGAATATGATGAGATGTACCTCGTCTGAGGCCAGTAATTAAACGCATAGCTTCTAGTTGAACTGATTCTAAAAGATCTGATTCCGATTTGGTACAATTATCCCATACTATATCAGAATATTCTAGCACAGGTCTTATATAAGAGACATATAATGTTTTTAATGTATTCCTATCAACTGTAGTTTTTAAAATTCTAAGAATACTTAGTCTAGAGTTCGCTTTCTTATAAATATTTGAAATGTGATCTGACCATGTCCCTTTACTGTTAAATGTTAGTCCTAAGTGAGTATGGTGTTCATGTTGTGCAATTGGAGTATTGTTAAATAGCAGTTGAGGATGATTGTTAATGTGTCTACGAGAGAAGTTAATAGCTACAGTCTTATTCGGATTGAATAGGATCTGCCATCGCTTTGACCATTCAGAGATTGAGTCAAGATCATCATTAAGCATGTTAGTAGGTGTTGTAAGGTCATTGTTATTATTTACTATTACATAGAGAGAGGTATCATCTGCAAAGAGTTTTATATGAGAAGTTACATTATTAGTAATATCATTAATAAAAAGAAGAAAGAGGAAGGGACCAAGGACAGATCCTTGAGGAACCCCTGCAGACATAGGTTTGGTACTAGATTTATAACCTTCAAAGATAACCCTTTGTTTTCTGTCAGATAAGTAAGCTTTAAACCAATTATATAATTTACCTTTAATACCATATGTTTTTAGTTTATATAATAGGCCCAAATGCCATACTCGATCAAATGCTTTACTTATGTCACAGAAAACAAAACGCAAATCTTTACCTTGGTCTAAATTGCCACTTATAGTATTATAGATATCAGCTAGTTGATTAGTAGTGGAGTCTTTGGGTTGAAATCCTGACTGATGTACACTTAACATATTGTGACTTGAAATATAATTAAACGTATATTTAAAAATATTTTTTTCTAACATTTTGATAAAAATAGATGTAATAGCAATAGGTCTATAATTATTGAGATCACTGATATCTCCTTTACCTTTATAGAGAGCAGTAACATTAGCCGTTTTTAGTACATCAGGTATTACTCCAATAGATAAAGTTCTATTAAATAATAGTTTGAGTGGGTATACTAAAGAAGCAGAAATGTTCTTTACAATCATAGGTAAAATACCATCAGGACCAGCTGGTTTGTTTTTATTAAAAATGTCAAATTGGTCAGTTATATCTTGTTCAGTAATGTTAATGTCAGAAAGTTCAAATGGACATAAGGGAGGTAAATCAGGTAGGTTAGTGTCAGTAATATCAGAGGCAATGGTGGTAAAGAAGTTATTTAGTGCCTCAGCTTTATCTTGTGGATGGATT
This sequence comes from Mizuhopecten yessoensis, assembly GCF_002113885.1. NCBI lineage: Eukaryota > Metazoa > Mollusca > Bivalvia > Pectinida > Pectinidae > Mizuhopecten > Mizuhopecten yessoensis. Next base: position 418,645 of record NW_018407380.1, on the reverse strand, counting down.
AATATTTTATTGTTAGATTTTAGAGGATAAGAATTAGTGCTAGTGTTATTCATTTTTCCTATAGATTTTGCTATCTGCCACCATTTTCTTGGATGCACTGTTTTGTCGGCAAGACAATTTTGAAGTTTCTTAAAGTAATTTTCTTTGGATTGCCGAATAATTTGTATAGTGTCATTGCGACAAGTTCTAAATTTTGCCCAATCT
>NW_018407380.1:391724-417440 GCF_002113885.1 Mizuhopecten yessoensis | reverse complement strand
TTACTGTCCGGTTTATAGACAATCTGTACAGTGGTTACAGTCCGGATTATATATCCTCTATACGGTTGTTACAGTCCGGAATATAGATCACCTGTACGGTGGTTACGGTCAGGATTAAAGACTACCTGTACGATGGTTATTACCCGGATTACAGATCACCTATACGTGGTTACAACCAGGATTATAAACCACCTATACGGTTTGTTATAGTCCGGATTATAAATCACCTGTACGGTTGTTATAGTTCGGATTATAAATCACCTGTACGTTAATTATAGTCCTGATTAGAGATCAACTATACGTTTGTTAAAGTCCGGATTATGGATCACCCGTAAGATGGTTACAGTCCAGATTATAGACCACTTGTACGTTGGTTATAATTCAGATTATAGATCAACTGTACTTACAGTCCGAATTATAGATCATCTGTACAGGGGCTACTGTCGGGACTATAGATACTCTATACGGTAGTAACAGTACGGATTACAAATTCCCTGTACGGTTGTATAGGTATAGATCAACTGTACGGTGGTTACTGTCCGGATTATAGATCACCTGTACGGTGGTTACAGTCCGGATTATAGATCAACTGGACGGTGGTTACTGTCCGGATTATAGATCATCTGTACGTTGGTTACAGTCCCGATTATAGATCAGCTTTACGGTGGTTACATTCCGGATTATAGATCACCTGTAAGGTGGTTACAGTCCGGATTATAGATCAACTGGACGGTGGTTACTGTCCGGATTATAGATCATCTGTACGTTGGTTACAGTCCAGATTATAGATCAGCTTTACGGTGGTTACATTCCGGATTATAGATCACCTGTAAGGTGGTTACAGTCCGGATTATAGATCAACTGGACGGTGGTTACTGTCCGGATTATAGATCATCTGTACGTTGGTTACAGTCCCGATTATAGATCAGCTTTACGGTGGTTACATTCCGGATTATAGATCACCTGTAAGGTGGTTACAGTCCGGATTATAGATCAACTGGACGGTGGTTACTGTCCGGATTATAGATCATCTGTACGTTGCTTACAGTCCAGATTATAGATCAGCTTTACGGTGGTTACATTCCGGATTATAGATCACCTGTAAGGTGGTTACAGTCCGGATTATAGATCAACTGTGCGGTGGTTACTGTCCGGATTATAGATCGCCTATACGGTAGTTACTGTCTGGATTATAGACCACCTGTATGGTGGTTACTGTCCGGATTATAGATCATCTGTACGTTGCTTACAGTCCAGATTATAGATCAGCTTTACGGTGGTTACATTCCGGATTATAGATCACCTGTACGGTGGTTACAGTCCGGATTATAGATTACCTGTACGGTAGTTACAGTCCGGATTATAGATTACCTGTACGATGGCTCATCGAACAAAAACCTGTCATTTGAGATTGATATTCGAACATTTGTGCTGTTCTACGGGCATCTATAACATAAGGTAGGGTTAATACCCGTTTGTATGTTAAAGCCGTGTGAAAGGACACGTTTTGTCGTAAACCATGAACGGTTCTAATGATGTGCCCTGGTTCACTGGACTGAAAAGGTGTCGCCATTTTAGACTGGTAATGCAGCACGTGCCAAGCTGATACATCTATATATCGGTAGTAAAGTCATCGCTAATTCCCTTCCGTATGGAAAGTCATGGGGCATTGATATGTTTTATAAAACATATCAAAAGGCGGCATAAGAGTTTCAATGTTATGCCCTGATAATTTGTACATTTCGATTGACATTGGAGATCGTGCCTAGTTAGCATGTTTAGCCTGGGTATCGATTATATTATTTTTGAGTAAATGCCTTGGACATCGACAAGTTCAAGTATAAATGTTAAAAATGGAGAGAAAAAACTGTTCTAACAACGTCGTTAGAGTTTAGTTATTTTATCCAGCTTAATCTTCCGCTGAAAAAATATTGAATAAGTAACCACATTTGATACCTTTACAAAACTACATAATTATATATTACTCTCATTTTTGTTTATAGATGTTTAAATATGTTTGGCAGTTCTTCTACACATGTGCCAATGACGTCAAGAATCGTCATATTGTTCTCGTCATCAAAAGATGTTTTTTTCAATAAAGGTCGAAATTACCGTAGTCGAATACCAATAGTTGTCGCTTAAAATATTGCTGTCAAAACACAAGCTGGTAAACACAAACTTTCACTCAGTTTGCATTCTCAACTAGGCTTTAAAACAGACCATCATGTAGGGGATCACTATGATTATTTTATGCAATATCATTTTCTTGAAAGACTGCTGCAATGAGAGGCATGTAGAACGTACCGTAAAGTAATTTAAAACCAGACACATAATCACTAGTTAAAACATATCTATCTAAAAATTGAAAAAGTCGAACAAGGAAAATATTTACTGCCCCATATATGAAAATCAAATTCAAGCCATATACAAGTTTCTGTTCTTAACCCTATATGCTAAAGATAACAATAAACAAAGAAGTAAGAATAATCAAACAGGTCGCTTAAGTTCAGGGGCGTATAGTCAGGGACATCGGTCTGTTTTTCCGTAGCGTACCTTCAATACATTTTCCGTAGCGTATCTTCAATAAATGAAATATAAATATTCTAAATATAGCAGTATCATAAACGAAAAACATTATTTGATTTTGTCAAACCTTACTTGTAAAAGAAATACTAAAAAGTGAGTGTCAACTCAGAGATGAAACCCTTATTTGTTATCTGCATGCCGATAACGTAACACTACCAATCTTTTTTTTTATAATTGTAAATCGCAAAGAAGCTCCGAAAAAAAATACAAAAAGAAAACGCTCCTCGTGTTACATGTAATGCGTGGGTTCAAAGTTTACAAAACTTTAGTCTTTTTACCTAATTTTCAAAAGTCGAAATTAAGTGAGTTATATGGAGCACTGTAACTGGATATACATATTGACCCCTACCCGTCACATAGGTATGGTGCTGCAGCAGTATACTTCCAAGATGCATCGAAGTGGAGAAACTGTCAGCAAACACGTGGTAGGTGGGTCGAATTATTGGCCTCTGTATATGGACCTTTGCAGAACGTACCCTGAAGCTGACTCACAGAGTATCCTAAACTTAATTCCGTACTTCGCGGCCTTGAAGGGAATGTACTCACGCATCACACTATGGCCTTTTGTGCTCACCAAGGATTCATCAACACACAATTCCCTCCTCGGTATGATGAAGCGCAGGCACGGTCTGTTGACGAAGTTAAGTAGAGGACGGAATCTGGCGGCATCATCATCATCATCATCTTTCTGAACATATTTTACTCGAGAGACGTTGATTTCGTTAATATTCACAACAGCTGGATGTATTTCTACAGCGACGTGACGTTACGTCATTTTATCTAGCACTATCTGTTTCTTAGAATTCTTACCGCGATGAGTGGCCAAATACATTTTTTTCGTCAAAATTTAAAATTGGGTCTATGTGAATGACGTCAAAGTATAAAACGTATTCTAACTTGTTTGATTAAACGTGATATCTCAATGACAGTTACACGGATAATAGTATAATTAATTTAATTATCATAAACTTGTCCGTGATATTGGAAGTTTTTGCATGTGCGATACTGCGTATTGACTGTGCATAGTCGATATCGCGGACTGACCATGTCCGACGGGTATGCGTCATATCTGCCTGGCATGCGCCATATGTATCCACTATACGAGCCTTATCGACCCGACATGCGCTATATTTACCCGGCACGCATCTTATCGACGCGACATGCGCCATATCCGTTCAACTTCCTGCCCAATACTTTTCAGGAGTATCATTAGACAGTGGGTGAAACAAACTAGTAGTGTACACACTGCGTATCCATCTGTTTTTGTTACACTGTTCATTGCATTTTATTTTAGAGTATAGAATGTGATGATATAAAAAAAAATGATATAAATCTGATGTGCGTTCTAGAAATAAAGAAACACGTGTTTATCAAGATATATCAATCAATCTTGTATGCTCAAGTGGTATGACTATTTTGTTCAAAGAGGAGCGCATGAAGGACATTTTATTCGAGTTATACATGTACAGTAAGCATATGACTTCTTCAATTAAGAGAGTAGGATATACATGTGTTATAAATACTGTGCTGCACTGAAAGCGCACACATACGCACGCGGACCTATTCACATTGAGTAAAGATTCTTTGTATAAAACAGATCACAATGTGTACCAATGCATAGTCTGTAATTTACTTAGACGACACTGTACTCTCTTCCAGCCATTCAAAAATGTAAAATATAAAAATAAAAGAATATTTTAAACAAGAAATAACTTTATAGACTATAAAGCGTCAGAAAACAGTATAAAATAATGAAATTTAAGGGTTTTCAATGACCTGTGTTCATTTTAATGCTTATCACGCTTTCGGTCATTTTCAAGGGCTTTTCAAAGACATATCTAATTTAAGGTTTTTCAAGACCTGTGTGACCACTGTTTTTAAAACAGAATTAGGTACCTGAACTCAAACTATTTCATGATTTATGAAGAATGAATAGTTTATGTAAACTATTACCTGTTGGTGTGCCGAAATATTTCCTTCATCAGTGTCTCGGGAAAAGGAACCATAAAATATGAAAATGGCCGAGTATCCCTGGGTGGCACATGAAGAAGCCTAGGAGCTTCGTTAAAGCCAGGACCCCTGTCGGGTTCAGGTGGAAACATCCGCACCCATGGAACGGCAATTACTACGGGTGCTTTCGAAACAATAATGAAGTCACTTTGACTAAAGATGACGTCAAAATTACGTTCTCTTTACTTCATCCTTTTTCGCGATGAAGGACGTCATGTAACTCAACGTCATAATTTTGATAGCAATCAAGATGAGGTGACATATGATATAGAAACATTCAACAATTGTCATTGTTATATTGTACTTTATGATGACCTCTTGTTGCGCACAATAGTGTGCCTGAGTGATTATAAAAATCTCTGAAAATCTTAAAATCTCAAACAAAATAAACAACAAACTCTATTTATATAGAATCGGCCCCATCGGCCCCCTGGCACTCTGAAATACATGTGATCGGCCTTCATCGGCCCCCTGGCACTTAATTTGAGTTTTTATTCAAGAGGTTAAAGTCGTTTATTAAAACAAACATTCATTAAAATATCTTAGCTTGTCTGCTTGTCCTACCCTATACGTCTTGTTAAGCGTCGTTTTTTACATAATATAACAAGAGGCCCAGAGGCCTGTATCGCTCACATGTTTATTTTGTTACATGAAACTGAAATATAGGTAACTTCAGACCAAATTTAGTAACTAGAACACAGGACATTTTAACATCTCTTAAACAGTTCTTAATATACTGTTGTTTGAATTTTTGAATTTTAAAGCTTTTAACCCACGCTGACATTTGACTCCGGCTAACACTTACAGTTTACCTTTGGCCTCCTTACTGTAATAAAGAAAACGATGCACACAGCTGGTCTACATAACATACACAGGTTCATGACTCTAGACCAAAGAATAAAAAGAGTAACTGTAGTGCAAAAAGTAACCAATAATAAAACATTCCTTGTGTTGTTATAATGATGTTGTCGAACACCACATCGAAATCGGTCGACCGGTAACCAAGTTACGACCTGTGTTCCATATGCTCATCAAGCATACCGCGCGCCGCTTAAAGTTGTGCACACTTATCGGTGACGTTTCAACGGGAACACAAGAAAAACCGGCGTCATGCCGAATAACGTTACCTACGTATCGACCTCAGCAAGCGACGAAGACTCTGTTGATTTATACATGTCTGACATGCCAAACGAGGAAACTTCAGCGGCCGACCACGAGCCAGAGATCCAAGCCATACGACTTGGAAGCAACGTACGATTGGTTGTTTGAAGTTTGTTACCTATTTGACCACTGTGATCTTGAAATTAGATCAATGTCATTTTAATGAGTAAACGTTATGGCACTCTATCCCAGGTACTTAGTGGCCAAATATCATGAACCTGGGCCTTATGGAACTTGAGAAGAAGATTGTTAAAGCTTTTAACCCATGTTGACCTTTGACCCCTGACTAGCACTTAAAGTTGACCTTTGACTTCATGACTGTTATTACAAAAAAAGATTCGCACTGCTGGTTTACAAAACATGCCACAGTGTTATGACTCTAGTCCAAATGGTTCTTAGGATATTGTTTTTTGAATTTTTTAACATATTTGACCCCTGTGGCATTGAAAGTAGGTCAAGGTCATTTAATGGGAAAACTTCAAAGTACTCCATTCCAGGGCTGAGTTTTACTAAGCAACTTAAGTTACGATTTTATCGTAACCTTAAGTTACGTTAAATCTCCATCTTACTAAACTTCGTATCTTAAGTTACGCATACAAAACCATCGTAACTTACGACAGCTTAGGGGCTACCCTAACTTACGATTTTGTCTAAAGTTATGAACTTTCTTAATTTTCGCCTAATTAATCAAATTGAGATATTTAGCGCTACATGTTTCTTTGGCGGGTCATCCTTCAGCTTGTGAACGACATCAAATATCACTCCAACCCAGCCCATATTAAAGTACTTCTCAAGCTCTTGATTTACATTTCTTCTCTGCACCCTTGGAATATGTCATAAAAAAACCGGATGGTTCAGTTAAATCGTTTACAATTGTAGTTAGTTCTAGGCATACAAGCAAACAGTACAATTGCTAGAATCTTTGACGAATATGGGGTGTCATGCCCAAATCAAAGTCGGCCTATTGTATCGTATATCAAAAACATCACAGGTGAAAAAGGATTCCATAACAGTTTCTAGACTAGTCAACCCAGATGTTCCGTAAGGAGGCGCGTACAAGGCCTTCCGTGTTTTTTTTTTATAAATATCGGGAGAGGAACATTATGTATTACAAATATGGCATACGCCCGACTGTCCAATCAGAGCCGAGAAGGGGAGGGCCAAATACATGTACCTGTATACATGACTTTTAGGTACTGAATAATTGACAGTCGGGAGGAGCAATAACTATGCTCCAGTGAGTTCCCAGTATTCAGGACAGAAATATACCAGATACTGCATTAAACGGAAAACCCTCAACCATTGATCAAGATACCTGGTAGACGTAAGTGTTATATATATAACGGGTATGTTGCACTCCGACCAATTTTCATATAACGATTTTACTCGCCTTGTACTTTGTGTGGCATATGTATTTTAAGGTTTTATTTATATATTTTCCAAGAAAAAAAAACTTGCACATAATGATTCAAGTTCGTGATACTACTTCCAAACTTTATTCGAGCAGTATCAAGTATTCCGTCTTTGCGTATTGCAGAGTTATCTTCTCTTGAGAGCAGGTATTGATTGTTACGTCATTGGTTTGTGAGAGTAACGTCATCAATTTTTGAGAAAACGACGTAATTTTCTCACACAAACCAATGACGTAACAATCAATATCTGCTCTCAAGAGAAGACAACTCTGCAATACGCAAAGACGGAATATGTGGATACAAATTACATATATCATGTGTTTTACAAATTGTAGCTCTGTGTGTGAAATATGAAGGGGTGAATGAAAGTGTCATCTGCAAGTAGGTTCTTCACAGTTAACAGTGGAAACCGTCGAAGATGTTATAAATGACCAGGTCAAAATGTGGTCAGAAGGATCCTCCGTAACGGCACAGGACGAGTCCCGCTTAGGAACATCTACAGTTTACAGTAAGGTGGAGAAGTTCATCCTCCAAGATGTGTCAAACATCCTGTCCACCATTGCAGACAAAAGCAGCAGACTTATTGGATGCATGACAACCAACCTAGCGGAAAGTTGGATGCATATCCGTTCCAAATTCGATGGTGGCAAAGTATATAATTTATGTAATAGAGGATCGTGGCATGGAAGGTGTTATGGGGGTGGACTACGTATGAATCTAGGGCCACAATGGTCTCCAAAAGTGTGGAAAATATCAAATGCAACTGAACCTGGCAAAAAATTCACCAGTTTGTATGAAAAAATGGAAAAACTGCACTTCAACACAACTGTTCACAAATCAAAGCCAGAAACAAAGACAAAAAGATGGAAGAGAAAGATGAGTAGCGTTGCACAGTCCAACACAAAGAAAGCCCGACTATCATATGGACCTGAAGCTTTAGATGTGTCCGATGATGTGATACCTTCAGAATTGGATGATCTTCAGAACACTTTCATTGAAACAAACATCAACTTAACCTGTGGTAAGATAAAGGAAATTGAGAAGGCAACACTCCATCAGTCTCAGTCTGGCTTGTGGCTTGATGAAAGAAGAAAGAGATTAACAGCATCCAATTTTGGCCCTATCGTTCGTCAAAATCCTGCTTTACCTGTCTTAAGTATAGTCCGAAAACATCTCTACAATAAATTTCAAGGAAATCGTTATACAAAAACTTGATTACTTCAGGAACACAACACTTTAGAAGAATATTAATTAAAAGATTTAAAGATGGTAAAGTTTGTGTCAGTAATGGAGAGGTTGGATTGGTGGAAGTGAAGAATGTCCTTTACAACAAAGCATTGACATTATATCAAGCTGCAGAAAGTCAGAAGCAATTCTGTATAGAAGTTGAAGGGGGCAAACTATCCCTACGAGAAAAACATGACTATTTCTTCCAATGCCATGGGTTGTTGAATGTGTGCGACTATCCTTGGATAGATTTGGTTGTCCGAACATGTGATCCTTATCAACTACGTATACATATCCAGAGAATTCATCGGAACAAGGAATTTTGGGAAGAAACATGCTCCCTAAACTTACAGGTTTCTATCATAAGGTTCTGCTCCCTGAATTTGAGGTTTTTGAAGTAAAACCAATTTTCATGATGTAATACTTACCATAACTTTAGTATGCATATACAATACCTACACCCATCTTTGTAGCCTAAAAACAAAAGATTCAAATATCTCTACCTCCCTACCGTGACGTAACCTATATCTCGATGACAGAGCCACGGAGTGATCTCCCTTCCTCAAACCCCCTTTTATAGAGCCTAAAGGCAGCCAGGATGAGGAGGCAAGGGGAGGAATACAGGGTGGGACTCCATAAAGTTATGGTAAGTATTACATCATGAAAATTGGTTTTACTTCAAAAACCTCAATTTCATTTCAGTAATAATTACCATAACTTTAGTATGCGAATTCGTCTTACCGTAGTGGAGGCTTCGAATCCAGGCAGACCAGGCTGACGGAACAAACTCGAGACATGCTCAAGGTAGGGAAAAGGTTCAAGGAACCCCCCTAATAAAGCCCCGAAAGTAATTAAAAAATGGAAAACCTCCCCGTGAAACGAGCAGGTGTACCACCGTGGTGCCTGATAGCATACTATTTAAAATCACTGAATTACTGTGGAGGAACAGCCACAGACTGTGCAACCACCACCGGTCCAAGGGAATACAATCCATCAGAATGAGAGGCCAAGGACCGGAGATAAAAATCCGTGAAGGTAGTCTGTCCGCGCCAGAAAGCTGCGGACATGACCTCCTGAAAGGGGGACCCATTGAGGAGGGCCCATGACGCAGCAAGGGCCCTGATCTCATGAGCTCTCACCTTATACAACGCCCGAACCTGATCATCCGAGTGGTCGTAACCGTACTTGATGACCTGACAGATCCATCTAGACACTGACTGAGAAGAGATATCCTGTTGACCCTGCTTAATGGGCAAAAACAGACGAGATCGAGGACCTCGCCCCCCCCTGGTTTTATCGAGGTAAAACCTAAGCGCCCGACAGGGACAGAGCAACCTATCCCGTTCCTCAGCTCCAACGAAGGCAGTCAAAGACGGAATCTTAATCGGATCGGGCGAGAAGCCAGGAACCTGATTCTTAGCCATAAAGGCAGGATCAGTGAGAAGGGTAACGGCAGAGTAATTCCTGGACCATCGGAGGCAAGAGGGGTGAGAAGACAAGGCATGAATCTCACTCCTCCTTCGACCTGAGGCCAGGGCAACAAGGAATACCACCTTGTAAGTAACAAACTTCAAGGAGGCAGACGCTAAAGGCTCATAAGGTGCCCGCATCAGCGATTCGAGCACCAGTGGCAAATTCCACTGCGGAGCCAACTGCCGGACCCTAGGCCTGTCCAACCCAAACCCCCTAATCAAGGCAGAAAGAGAGGAGGACGAGCCTACCTCCGACCTACCATGAACAGAGAGAACACTAGCAATGGCCGTGCGATAACCAGCGATAGTGCCAGGGGCAAGATTGCGGTCCCTAAACAGCCAAAGAAGGAAGTCCGCAATCACCTGGACAGTAGCCTTGATCGGATCAACCTTCCTGCCGACACACCAATCACAGTAAATCTTCCATCGTGACTGGTAGACGGCAGATGAGGAAGCCCTAATTGATCGAGCGATGCGATCTGACACGTCCCTAGAAAAGCCCGCCTGAGCGAGGCCTCCTGAGATAGCTTCCACGCGTGAAGGTGGAGGATCTCCGGACGAGAGTGCATCGTCCTGGAACGAGGCTGGCGAAGGAGGTTCGCTCTGAGAGGAAGAGCCAGGGGCTCTTCCACCAGAAGCGACAAAAGCTCCGGAAACCAAGGCTGCCTCGGCCACAGGGGCGCTATCAGGAGGAGGGAACACTGATGCTCCCGAAACTTCTGCAGCACCCTGCCCACCATGTTGAAGGGTGGGAATGCATATGCATGCATTCCCTCCCAATCCAGAGACAGAGCGTCCACGGCCCAAGCCCTTGGATCTGGTACCGGAGAGACAAACGTTGGCAACTGATTGTTCAGTGAAGTGGCGAACAGGTCTATGTGAGGCCTGTCCCACACCTGACAAATTCCCACGAAAATCGAGGGATTCAGTTGCCACTCTGTCAAAACCGGCTGGCGGCGCCTGGAAAGAGTATCCGCCAGAACATTCAACCTGCCTGGCAGATGCTTGACACAAATTGTCAACTGCATTTCCTGACATAGAAGCAGAATGCGGATAGCGAGGGCACACAGGGTGTGAGACCTGGTTCCCCCCTGTCTCTCCAGATACGCGACAACCGTAGTGTTGTCCGTAGCCACACAAACCACCTTGGAATGCAGGATCTCCCGAAAAGACTGCAGAGCCAACAGAACAGCCCTCATCTCGAGCACATTGCTGTGCTCCGAGAGCTGTTCCCCAGACCACTCCCCCGACTGGCAACGCCCGTCGAGATAAGCTCCCCACCCTGTCATGGATGCATCCGTGTACAGGGTCATAGTGGGAACTGGCTTGGACAAAGGAACCCCTCGGAGAACATTGTCCTGATGAGTCCACCAGCGTGCGTACTCCTTGACCGACTGGTTCAGAGGAAGCAAGGCTTCCCAATCCCTTGAAGAAGGGACCCAGTTGGCAAGGAGAAACATCTGGAGAGGCCTGATGTGAAGTCTCCCTAAGGGGACCACATCGGCCAGGGCGTTGAGATATCCCAGAAAACTGAGAAACCAACGTACCTGGACTTGAGACCGGCCGATAAAGGTCAGAGCAAAAGCCCTGGCCTTCTCGAACTTCTCCATCGGTGGAAGGGCGATGCCCTGAACCGTATTGAAACGGTTCCCCAGAAAAACAAAATCCTGAGATGGGGAAACCTCCGACTTTTCTCTGGAAGGAATGAAGCCGACCTTGAGTAAGAGTTTCAGAACCAACCGGGTGACCTGTACCAGAGACTCTCTCACTAGGTGGAGCATGAGGGAGTCGTCGAAATAGATGTGAACATCTATTCCTCGAGAGTGCAGGAATCCCACGACCACCTGCAGCAGCTTGGTGAAAACCAAAGGTGCAGTCGTGAGCCCGAACGGCATGGCCCGGAACTGGAAGACCTTTCCGTTGCAAGTAAAACGGAGGTACTTCCGTGCCGACTTCTTGATGGGGATGTGGAAGTAGGCGTCCTTTAGATCTACTGAAGTCGCCCACATTCCCTCTCTCACGGAGGCGATAATACCCCGAGGAGTCTCCATCTTGAAGTGAGGAGAATCTACGTGCTTGTTGAAGGCACTTAGATCTATGATGGGACGCCACGCCCCGGACTTCTTCCGAACCAGAAACATTCTGGAGTAGAACCCGGGAGTGCATCCCGACATAGGAACCTCCTCGACCGCGCCCTTGGAAAGCATGGTCCTTACTTCCTCCTGGAGCGCCAGAGCCTTTTCCGGATCCCCCGGTGGAGGAAAAAAGATTGGCTCTGACGCTAAGGGCGGATCCCGCACTAGCGGAATGCCTAACCCCTCCTTGATCACAGACAAGGTCCATGCGTCTTCCGTAATTTCCTTCCACTCTGGAAGGAAAGCAGAAAGACGACCCCCCACAGGAAGATCTGGTCGAGGCAGATCGAGACCTTGCCAGGCAAGAGAATCGTCTGCTGACCCGAAGCCTAATCCTGCGGGAGAAGGACCTAAGCTTGAGCCGAGAGGACTGCATTCCTCCCGGCCAAACTCGTCGTCTGACACGACCAAGGAGGGAAGAAAAGAGTCAGGAACCCTTCTTCTTACCCCCAGGAGGGTTCTTACCCTTCTTACCCTTCCATTTGTTGCCCTTGAAGGGAGGCTTATACTTGGGCTGCGCAGAGGACTGCGAAGCCGAAGGTTTAGCCTTCTTCTTAGGAGGCGCTGACCCCTGCGAGGTACTGGCCTTCTCAGCCTGAATCCTCTTCACCAGAAGTGCAGAGGCGACCGAGTCCTCCTTCAAATCCTTCTGAACAGAAGGAAGGGCCCCTCCAAAAAGAGTGGACCCTGAGAAGGGGGCAGTCAACAGTCTGGAACGGTAAGGCTCATCGACCGGGCGATTTTTCAAAACTGAAAACCGCCTAGCCAACAAGACATTGACGAGGGATGACACCTGTAAAGCTGCCAGCGCTCTCAATGCCCCGTTCAGGGCAGAGGTCACTCTGTCCTGGATGTCGGCCTGCTCTGTCTCGGTAATCCGACCCTCAGGCAAGTCGGATACCCTATATAGACAAACCGTCAAGTAGTCTATATACGACAGAATCTGGATGGAGAGACGCAGCAGTCTCTCCATCTTGTGGTGTTCTTTGGGACCGAACACCACCTGGTCCACCGATTTACCGGGCCAAGCTGCAAGTTCCCTCGATTCCAGCTTAGCTGGTTGAGGGGCAAGCAGACCATCATGTGTGGCATAGTCAGTGGCGTGCACCTCTGACAAATCGCCAACACTGAGCTGCAACCCAGCATACCCAGGACTACGGGTTGAAGAAGAATTCTTCCCTAAAACCCGAGACTGGGCGGTGGCCAGAGCTGAAGACACAATGGTGCCTTCTGGCAGAGAGCGGTCCGACCGAGCGGACACCCGAGGAGCCACCAAAGAACCCAAAAGGGTGGTGGACTCGGGGACAGATGATGCCGAAGGTGGTGGGCAAACCTCCTCCCCAAGAATCCGGGAAACGTCAGCCCTAAGGCCCCGCATACCGGATAACACATGCTGGGCCTCAACCTCAGCAGCCTCAGGGTCTCCCTCATCCTGGAAGTCCTCCTCTGAGGGCAAGCCCTCCTGAGGACTGTCGTCAGACGACTCGGAAAGACCAGCGTCTATATCCGAACAACCAGGTGAAAGATGAACAACATCATTGTCCTCTGCCATACCCGCGCCCTCAACGTCCATAGCCTCCACACCATCCAGACCAGAAGCCTGGGGCGGAGGAAATGGGCCAGCCAGAGGGGCCAACCCGAGAGAAGGCTCCCCGTACCGGCGTTTAGGTGCAGTGCGCCTAACGGCCGTGGCTGTAGGTTTAGGCTTAGTAGCCAAAACCCTACCCTTGGACCCAGAGACCAACGAGCCTGCCCGAGAGGCAGAAGTCCTAAAGGTCCGACACACCTTCTTAGGACCGGCCGATAAGGCCCCCGAAGTAGCAGAAAGTTGGGGGGGGTCAACAGAACTGCTAACACGTCTCCGCGAGGGAGAGACCAAACCCCAAGGATTCCATGACGGAAATGCCATGGGGTTAAACCCATATCCCGGAGGATAGGGGAAAGGTCCCGCGGGCTGGGAGTGACCCCAGAACTGGCCAAACTGGCCTGCCTGAGACTGGGGCTGGCCAACTTGCCCAAAGGGCGAAGGTGGACCGCCACTCCCTCCAGGTGGAAACCCGGACATGTACGGGCTAAGCCCGTAACTGCCGGGATGCTGTCGCAACCCAAAACCATCCGCAGGCTGGTAAGGGCGGCCCAAGGATGGTTGCCCGCAGGCACCCGTATACCCTAAGCCAGGGGAAAACGGAGGCCGGAAACCGGCCCCCTGTCCAGCAAACCCAACCCCTGGGGGGAAACCCCCCAGGTTCCCAGAAGAATGAAACTCGGGACCGGACCTAATAGGACCGGGTCCGGGTAACTGACCGGGAGGGTATGCCTGACCAGCATTGATGCCGGGATTAGTGAGCTGCGCGTCACTAATCCCGGTAGACACAGACAATCCCGAAAGAAAGTCTGTTGTCACACCAGGACCTGAACCCGAAAGAACAGGCCCGGCACCAAGACTGTCCCCAACGACCGCACCACCTGGAATGCCGGGATCACTGACAGAGTCAGTGACCGGCGGCCGGTAGTCCCTACCCGAAGGCAAGCGCGAAAGCTTACGGGCGTTCCCGGCCAATTCGACCCTTGGCTGTGCCAAGCCAGGGTCAGGCTGCCCCTCCCCTACTCCAGGGAGTTCCTGGACAGGAAGGGCCACCCCCTGCTCACGAGAGGGACTTGCCGAAGCAAGACCCCCCGAGACAGGAACAGAGACAGTACCACCAGACCCCAGAGAGCTGGTGGCACGACCCCTACCTCTCTGCTTCCCTCGCTTACCGGAAGAAACAGACGAATCTGTCTTACGGTAAGTTGAGGGTAGCTTTGGAACAATGAAGTCCTTGCCCTGAGATTTTGACTGTGAACAAAGTTCACAAGGCGAAACCTCACTGCAAGGACGACACCTGGGACAGGCATCATGAGGGTCCCGTTCCACAAAGAAATGGGAACACCCATGAGCACTACCTCGTCGCTGTCCCGACCGAGACATACCCTCCAAAGCGAACGTAAACAAAAAATTTACAAGCAGATAAAACGGGAAAATAAGGATAAAATACGATAGTACAAAGTACGCAACGTAGAAAGAATTTCACCCGTAATATAAATCAGAAAACGGTTAAAATAAATAACGTTTGCCGAAACAAACAACCGTCACCGAAATAAACAGAGGTCGGAAATTAACCCACGATAATGGCGGACCGTGGCACACCACCGGCACACGTGGAGTAAAATAACCGGCCGTAAAAGGCACAAAAATAATTTTCAACAACAATTAGTTATATCAATAAGGGCAGATGGGTAAAAGGCACACAAACTGCGCAAAAATATGAGTTGACACTCAAACCAAACCGACAAAACAAAGTTTTGAATTGGAGCAAGCTCCGTGCGTCAGCATGCAGCAGGCGCCATAAAAGGAAGAGGAAGGGAGATCACTCCGTGGCTCTGTCATCGAGATATAGGTTACGTCACGGTAGGGAGGTAGGGATATTTGAATCTTTTGTTTTTGGGCTACAAAGATGGGTGTAGGTATTGTATATGCATACTAAAGTTATGGTAATTATTACTGAAATGAAATAACACTTTAATTAAGAGAGGGAAAAAGTCCAGGAATAAGAGAACCAGGTATTTGGTGAGTTTATACATTAAAATGGTATATAACAGGATAACATGTTGAATGTTAACAGTCATCTGTAAAACTCTGTACTGGTTAAATCCATTACATGACTAGGGTCCGTACAGACCTTGATAAGGGCTTAGTTTTGAGAGGGGTGCTTAGAAAGAGGGGTGCTTAGTTTTTACATGGAGTGGTTGAAAAATGCTTGTGATTATTGTTTTCCTGTACATGTAAGTATGTCTCCATTTTAATTACAATATTTAAACAAAGTAATTAAAAATAACAATGGGGAAATGTGTATTCACTGATTACTTGTTAATATTAATTATTACACTTATTTAATTTCTAAAATAATGAAGTGGTTTTAAAGCGCATCCCTCCTTTTTCTAGTATTTTTTTCTGTACGAACCCTGCTTTAATATGATTAATATGTATAAATATTCTTTCAAATGTTAAAACTTTTTTTTTTTTTTCAATTTTGATCCTGACATTTACATCCTTGTTATTTCAGTATGTTGATTTAACAAGCAAGAAGCAACAACTACAAGTAGATGTAAAACACCAACAGACGATGAATTTGACTCTACAGGAAGACAGAATGCAGCCAACAGAAACAGACCAGCTCTAAGGTACATTGTAACAGTAAAATAGTATATTGACACCCTAAAAATTGTTAACATTATTTATAAAAATCTGTAAAATCTACAATAGAAACATATGCATCCTAACTCCTGTATCCAGGTATAATTTTCATAAAGCACTTATTCATTTTCAGTGTTAAACTGCTAATAGACAATATATTAGCAATATGAATAACATACATACCGATGAGAATTTTAGAGCTAAAAACTTATGACCGCATAAAGTCTTCGTGTGAGAATGTGACCCCTTCAGGTATCCCTGACATAGATGTATTACATAGTGGACAGTCACCCGGTTCACATTCCACCGAGAGTGTAAACAATACATATAGCACCCGTACAGGTCACACGTCACTAGACAGAGACTCCCACTTTTTAAAAAAAACATAGAGGCAGTGATGTTGTGATAGCAGTTTTAGTTTGTTTCATATATATTTTACCTGGTTTTTACCTGTGTTCTCCCACATTACCTGTATCATGTATACAGTACTGTCATATACATGTAGCTTTGATATAATCTATTTTTATCATTTTTAGACATTCTTTTCGTATCATATACCATTTTCATCAGCTAGATCATACAAAACAGTAACATGAAATCCACAAATATTTTATATATTTTATATACTTAATAGTACATGTATATATATAGATGATAATGCTTTGATTTTTTTTTTAATTTAAATTTAAATTGATTTAATTTAGGATGAAGCAAATTCATATTTGAGCATTATTTTCAGAGAATCTTTTTACCAATAAATGCGTCTTCAGTCTAATTATTAATAACTTAGTATCACCCATTAGATTATTTTCCCCTAAAACATAATCATTAGTTATGTTTCTATTTGATAACCCCATATGGCTTGGAAACACTGATATTTCTAGTTGATAATAATGGATCTTAACACCTGACGCCGACACTCTCTTCTGTGATGGAACGTTTTACATTTGCCCGACTCAGTTTCAGCAGATCTACACCGTCCTCGCCAGGTTTGGAGACCAGATTTACCCACTTGTATACAGTCTACTTCCCAGCAAGAGCCAGGCAACATACGAAAGATTATTTACACTACTCAAGACAAAGATTCAACCTCCAACTCAATCCCACCACCGTTTTCCTGGACTTTGAGGCTGCTGTCCAGAACGCCATCCGCGCAGGGTTTCCAGCTGTGAGTTTGAAGGGCTTCTTATTCCAATATACACATTGTATTTGGAGGAAAGTCCAGCAGACCGGACTTCAACAACTCTACGGCAGCAACGAAGATGTCTGACAACTTGTACGGCGTACCGCTGTACTACCCCTTGTTCCGTTAGACCATGTAGAAGATGCCTGGTTCAATGCGCTGGAGGACATAGACGATGCTGATGTATCACAGGACACCACTCCACTTACATATTACGTTATGACACAGTGGATTGACCGAGATCAACAGCTCTGGAACCAATTTGAGACCGAGGGACCCAAAACAACCAACAACATAGAGGAATGGCACAGAAAACTGAAGAAGAAAGTGGAACACGCCCACTCCAACATCTACAGCATCATCCGCGTCCTCCAGGAAATACAAGCCAGCAACGATATAACGCGCATCCAACACGCAGCAGGAGGACAACTCAGACCAAGAGCAAAACGCTACCGTAACATCGACAGCCGCCGTAACCAACTAACGGAACGCTTGGAGAATGGTTCAACAGATGTAATCCAGTACGCCGACACAGCATTCCATCTTTGTCATTTAGAGTGACATTGTGATAAATGTGCTTGTTATGGAATTTTTATTTCGTGCTTTGCTAGGATTTCTTAAAATTATGGACTTATCTGTGTTTTTTATTGACTTTCCAATATTTCACCTTTAATAAGTTAGTGCTATTATATTAGTTTTATATCATGTATCTTTGTGCATGTGTGTATTCTATGAATATGATTGATTAGATCAACCAGCGCTGAGTATTCCATGTGTACATGTAATTAATTCATTTTATTTATTTTCATTCCCAGCTTTGCATCTGTTTTTGCATATTTAATAATGTAATACATTATCTCTGTCTTTACTGATTATATTTGTCATAAATTGCTTGCTAAATTTAGTTGGTTTTATGAAATATATATATAACATATATGTGAATAGTAAAAATGTGTAAAATTGATTTAATATGAAATTAATACAGGCAGGTTTTCAGATAATGTATTTTGATGTGTTTTTTATTGAGAAATAACTGGAATTTTGTATATATTTATTCATAATTCCAGTAAATATTACGAAAACCAGGAAATATATTTGTTAAATATTTCTATAACTAACACAGTATTTCCTATTGGTGAACAGGTAAATACTGGTAAATAATCTACCTGTACTTTACCAGAACAGACTATAATGACACCTCTATTGTTGTCCAGTGTTGATATAATTCCTTTGATCAGAAAAAAGTGGGAGAAAGGAGAACAAACCGTTTCGTCTGATCGTCGGTCTCCGGAACGATATGATGGACAGGTTAGATTACATGGCATACAAACACACGGAAGAAATAAAAGTGTAAAACAAGGAAATTAGCACCCTAAGAACAGAAGTAACGAACAGGAATGAGATCATTATGAGGCAACAAAATGGAAAGATAAAAGAACATGAAACGAAAAAGCTGAGAAAAGAAACTAGTATGTTGAAATCGGACATAACGGACACCACTAAGACACAGACAAAGCGAAATGTAACTGACAACAATGACTCAATTACTAAGGAACTAAATGTAAAGGTAGCAGAGAACATTGAGCTTGGAACAATCGAATGGGATAATAAGGGTTGGCAACAGTGAACATGATGGTATAACAACAGAGAACAATAACACTTTAACCACAGACAGTTCCTCCGATGTTATCAATAACAGTACACTCTCAAACCCAGACATCGGCACAACGGACAGCTATCCTGACCGGGTGAAAAAAGGTGGTATCACGTCCCGTCGTAATAGCCCGGTCCCCCAGACGAGTCCACGGGAAAACAGGAAGACTAACACGCGCAAGGAACCAGACGAACAATCGAAATACGTGTTTCAGGGTGTTCAACGCAAGAAACGCACAAAACGTATACTAATGTTAAGAATTAAGGCTAACGGTTCATACAAAGGTGGTCGAAGAATCCGTTATTGGATATGCGGCCGACAATGACATTACGGTCACAAATGTACGCATTTTGAAATGCTGGGACAATTACAAAGAGCCTACATATATGGCGAGAATTAATGTTACAGAGAACGACTATGATGTAGCCATACAAAATGAATTCTGGCCGCCAGGTGTGCTAGTCCGCGAGTGGTTTGACCGATTCGACCAGGACGGACAACGCTCATCTGTAACAGCAAACCAACAAAACGATCGGGAATGGACGGGTATACAGGATGACAACTACTGGAAAGCAGGATTCGCGAGTGAAAGCGGCAACAACTACGATAGATATCAAGATGACTGGCTCAATGATTAAGTGTGTATCATACCTTATTGCTGTGTTTGTTCTTATCATTCTAGCTGCCATGATATTACAGAGCTGGAATATACGCGGTGTTATGTTTGGTACACCTTATTTATGTGAAACACTTAGTAATTCTGATATCAGTTTTCTTAGCAGAACACTGGTTAATGCCGGAGCAATTGGGCTTCCTTGATAGTATCGACAACGATTTCAAATATATCGGGAGATGTGGCGACAGGGTAGCAATAGAACCTGAAAATAGGAAAGGTCGTGGTTTTGGAGGGGTTGCTATGCTATGGCGTAAACATCTTAAGGTAACGCCTCTACTTCAAGATGGCAACGATAGGGTAATTGGTGTATATGTTAATATTGGAAATATGTCGTATTATATTATTGGTGTACTG
This sequence comes from Mizuhopecten yessoensis, assembly GCF_002113885.1. NCBI lineage: Eukaryota > Metazoa > Mollusca > Bivalvia > Pectinida > Pectinidae > Mizuhopecten > Mizuhopecten yessoensis. The sequence continues at coordinate 397,336 of NW_018407380.1, read as the reverse complement.
ATGCCGTCCACTCATTTACCTCTATGTGATAATAAAGATACCATGTGATATGTATGATAAATATGTTGAAAATGGATCAGTAATAGTAATAGTAATGGGAGACTTTAACGCTCATTTATCAAAAGAATTTGGTAGTAAAAACAGTGCTGAAGCTAACGAGAGAGGGCGAATTCTGCAGCAGTTTATGCGAGATCGATCTCTGATATCTGCTAATTCCCAAAACTGGTCTGATGGGCCAAATTACACTTACGTTTCTGGTGACGGTGGTAGGGTGTCTATGATTGATCATGTTCTGGTGCCGATATCTAAAATTGATCTTGTCGAATCGTGTCGTATATGCGATGACCAGTTTCTTAACGTGTCTGATCATCGACCTATACAACTAACATTACGCGTACAACTTTCTAAGCGTCATACTATAACTCCTGACTATTCTGTAAACTGGAAGAAGGTGACCGAGATGCACATCAATAAGTATAAACAATCACTTGACGCGATGATTGAAAATACATCTTTACAGTCAAGTGACATCGAAAATATAGTGAATTTGTTTAATAATGCAGCGAAATTAACGCTGCCTATTAAACAATATAAGCATTACTTAAAACCGTATTGGAATTCTCGTCAAGTTAAATCACTGCCTGCTAGGATGAGAACTCTCAGGTTGTTGTGGATAAGTGAAGGTCGACCCAGAGGTTTCGAGTTCGAATCTTATTCGGATTATAAGTCTGCTAAGAGAAGTTTTCGCAATGAACTAAATATAGCTCGGGAAGACTATGAGCGTGAACAATTTGCGGAATTAGAGTCATTAGCAGAGATAGATATTGGTACGTTTTACCAGGCCGTACGACGGAAGAGGTCAATAGGGAAAAATTCACATTCATGTGAACTTTTAGTAAACGGGAAAATCACGCGTGATTCGGATATTCTGAGAGAAGCGTGGTACGATCACTTTAGTAGACTAGCATGTCCCCTAAGTCAACCACACTTTGATGATAGCTTTAAGATCTATATTGAGAATGCCGCACGTAACATGCATATAGAAAGTTATAACAACTCTGATGGTATATGTGATCATCCAGTATCTTTGCCAGAAGTGAAGCGCGCTATTTCTAATATGAACTGTGGCAAAGCGGGGGGACATGATGGATTAGTATTAGAACATATAAAATATGCTAGTAACACTATGATGGAGATAATTGTACATATGTTTAATAACATTATCGAAAGCGAAAGCTATCCAGAACATTTTAAATATGGTATTGTGATAACTTTATTCAAGGGAGGGAAACGAGATAGATTATTAATGGATAATTACAGGGATATAACGTTAACACCCGTTTTACAGAAAATTTTAGAAAAGGTTCTGTTCTTTAGAGTTATAAAGAAATGCAATGAAATTAATTTCCCTCACAAATTGCAACAGGGGTTTAGAGAACAATGCGGTAGCATTACGGCTGCTTTCATTGTGAAAGAATCTATCTCTTATTATATAAAGAAGAGATCGAAATTATATGCAGCTTTTCTCGACAATCAAAAAGCGTTCAACACTGTATGGATCAAAGGGCTAATGTGTAAAGTGTATAAATTGGGATTCAATGGCAAATTTTGGAGAATTTTATGGAACTCGTTTATTGATGTTAAAGCATCAGTGCTTTTAGAAGGCAAGAGAAGTAAGACGTACACTATAGGACAGGGGGTAGGTCAAGGTGCATTTTCTCTGCTTTACATGATAGACGACCTTGCTAGTGAGTAAGACAATCAAGGTCTTGGACTTACGATAAAAGATATACACGTACCATGCGTGTTATTAGCGGACGACACATTAGTATTGTCAGCCTCTATAGGGCTACTTCAAAAAGAATTAGATATAGTATATACATACTCTACTCGTTGGCGTCTCAACTATAACTCCACAAAGGACTATAATGGTTAAATTTAATATAGAGTCATTTATCAATGACTACGTTCCTAATATATTCGTACCACCGATGTTATGCTGGAAACGTTTCATTAATAGATTTATATATGATTTTTATTACATAAGGTGGACAGATAAACTAAATACACGTGATGAACATAAGAGATATACCGCTATCCATAGTGATCCGGGAAAAAATCCATTATTGCAACTAAGCACTAAACAAAATTTCTCAACAACATGTATGGGATCTAGTAGAGTTATTTAAATACTCAATATCTTGTGAGAATGAATTGGTTATATGTAAGATATGTGAGAAAACAAGTAAAGATATTGTGTTTATACTTAAGCCGTGATAAAATGATGGATGGTGTTGTAAATGCTATAGAAGTATTGGCATATGTACAGTTTTCAGAACTTAAGCATTGAAGACCAGTGCAGCATTTTACTTGGCGATCATTCACATGTATATTTGACTGATATAGAGTGGGAAACACTAATGATAAATATGGCTGGAAAAATCAAAGGAATGGTATGTGAGATGGAGAGTTTTCTATAATTAACCTATCGATGTATATATAAGTGTACACGTATATATGTAAAAGATGTATGAGGAATAGGTACTGTAGTGAACATTTTGTATTATGAATTATATAATGCAATTATATGAATGTCAAATACGTCATTATTTAATACATTTACTTCTCAAAACTATGTTAATATAAATTAAGACACATTTTGTAAAACTGTTTTGACATATAAAATCTCCTAAAGGAGGAAGTAAAGAATGTCTGTCTGTCTGTCTGTCTGCTTACTACATATGTATGGTTGATATATGTAGTTTCCATTGAGATAAATCGCATTAACATGACGTCTTTGCAAAGATTCTAAAATGCAGACGTGAAGAGGTGAGTTTTTATGTCCCTCTTGAACTTGGCCAGGGTATTTGACTTCCTAATAGCAGATGGTAAGCTTTTCCACAACGTAGCCGAAACCCTCCCAAAGCATCTGTTTTCGTGGGTCACAGTACGAGATTTTGGGACACACAACAAAGATTCTGACTTCGACTTTAACGTAAGTTTGCCCGTCAGCAGTCGATATATAACGGGAGTCATGCTTATCGGAGAAGGCTTTAAATACCGAAACAACGGTTTGGAAGATGTGTGTTCTGAGGTAATGTGATAAATTAACTTCGAAAGGCTATAGACGAAGATCAATCAAACTTTAAACAAAATCACGGTTTCTTTTACTTTATACTTTTTTAAGAACAAACCGTGGAAGTGACAAAGAAACAACAAGGAGACTGATTGGCATAATCAAAACATTTATATTAATATAGAACAAGGAAATAACATACTGGTCAATGATATCATGAAGCTAATTACAGAAACACCTCGTAGTTTTGAACAACCTTAGCAGCCGTTATTTTGTTCGGATGTATTTGACACCAGAAATCATGATACTCTTTGGACACACAACATTCAACTCGAAATGTATCTAAACAGACGGAGAGAGCTGTGATATATAACTCACATATAGGTTAACGTACATGAAAAGCTAAAATAAACAGGGTTACGTCATAGACTAGTCAACTCATATCATCCGCTAGGAGGCGCGTACAGAGCTTTCGATTTTATCCGGAGCAGAACCCCTGAACTTTAAAGATGACAAGACAACATAACTTCTAATTCTCAGAACGTCAATCGGGGCCGTGAAGGGTGGGTAAAATACGTGTACAGGTAAGACTTTATGTTAAATCGACAAGCGTGACGAGCAATACCTTCGTTGAGTCCCGAGTTTCAATCGCTAAAAAGTCACTGATTTTGCACTTAACAGATTACACTCCAGGATCCAGACTGACGTGAGTGTTGAATATCATGATAGCGCAGATTATTTTAATACTTTGAACATTTCAATACGCTTTCTTTTATACTTAATATCGTTTTCTAATTTAAGCGCCAGATAACATTTCCCCTTATTTGTGTGTAGGAAGATTGTCACTTAGTCTTTGTAGATTAAACGTAGTATTACTGATTACCGCAGTATACGGTAATCAAATTTATTGAAGCCATTATGGAAGTTAAATGTTTGATAGCATAAGGTCACCAGAGTTGTCTTTCTTGATAAATCTGAAGTATAACAGGATGTTAGAGTTATCTTTCTTTGTATAGAAATCTACAGATAGTTTCCCATAATTCCATGTTATTGGGTGAATTTCCGGCATGTTTAGTCATATTTTGGGAGACAAGCCATGCACATGTGTGCACAACAAAAAATTTGAATCTTAGCGTCCAGTTTCTCTTTTACACACCAATGCCGAGAGGTAAGGGGTTAAGAAAGTGTGTCCCTGTCGCCGCCGCCAACAAAGCGAAAGGGAGGAAGGCGTGCTCCGATTGATAGCCAACCGGAGTCGGGAGAGGAACAATCCCATTACTGTGTTGGAGTTATTTGTTTAAGAATAATGGTCTTGAGATAAATGGTTTTGTATATATTATCAATGTGTTTGAAGTTGTTTACTTAAGTATACACACATGTATGTGTAGGACTATCCGGCTACTACTGTAGTAGTACGCTACATTTAAACTGTATACAATGCCTAACCTGTGACGTCTTATAAACACGAGGATTGGTTCACGCTTACACATATTCCGTTTGTTTTATTTACATTTTTCTGGATAAATCAATTAATTAATTGAAATGAATTACTTTGCTACCACATCTGTAATATGAATCTACAAAATAAGGAACATATATCTAGGAATCGATTACTTAACTTATGTTGTACCTTATAGTCGATCGTACGTAATGATTTAGGTAACGTGATGACGATCAGTAGTCTGTAGTCAAGAGGGCACAAAACATCTCCTGTAATTTACATTTGTGCATCATTAATGCACCTGAGTGTGAAAGTGAAGGACAGTGTAAGTTCTTTGATACCTCTCGTTAATAGAACTCAACAAATTCAGCCTCATTTTAATATTAAATCGACAAAGATGGGGTCAGTCATTCTTACAATTTCATGCTCATTCAATTTCATCTTGGATTTGACATGTCTTTCAAAAAACATGTATATTCGGAACGCCGCACGCCTTTTTTTTTTGGAGTAGAAAGCTCTCGTGACAAAAGAATGAAGACGCTTATTCAATTTTGTATGAAGATAAATATTTTTGTAAGAGTTTAAGACAAAGGTGGTGTTTTCAAGGTCGTTAATGAAAAATTAATGGGATAATCAGCCTTGCCGTAATACACTTGGGTGATCGACTTCACTATAAACTAAATGTAATGCCACGTATCGCTGATGTATGTTTACTATTCTTTTGAATACCGAATTTCCATACTAAGTTATTTAAACTAATCAAGAGATGGAAGGTGTTAATCAAATGGCTATTTTATGTTTTTCCTTCAGATGTCAATATCTATCACAAAAAATATGATATTTCAAGCAAACTCTTAAATACTGAATCAAATGCTGCATATAAATACCGTAGATTCGAAACATATCTACAGTATATATCCGTGAGCCATTCCTTAGTGGACAGTTATCAGTAAGCCATTCCTTAGTGGACTGTTATCAGTAAGCCATTCCTTTTGGTCGTCCCGCTTAGTGGAAAGTTATCAGTAAGCCATTCCTTTTGGTCGTCCCTATTAGTGGACAGTTATCAGTATGCCATTCCTTTTGGTTGTCCCGCTG
>NW_018407380.1:389979-390125 GCF_002113885.1 Mizuhopecten yessoensis | reverse complement strand
ACTTAGTGTACTGTTATCAGTAAGCCATTCCTTAGTGTACTGTTACATTGTATCAGTGAGCCATTCCTTTTGGTCGTCCCACTTACTGGACAGTTATCAGTAAGCCATTCCTTAGTGGACAGTTATCAGTAAGCCATTCCTTAGTG
>NW_018407380.1:389693-389893 GCF_002113885.1 Mizuhopecten yessoensis | reverse complement strand
GTTATCAGTGAGCCATTCCTTAGTGTACTGTTATCAGTAAGCCATTCCTTCGTGGACAGTTATCAGTAAGCCATTCCTTAGTGTACTGTTATCAGTAAGCCATTCCTTAGTGGACAGTTATCAGTAAGCCATTCCTTAGTGTACTGTTATCAGTAAGCCATTCCTTTTCGTCGCCCCTATTAGTGGACAGTCATCAGTAT
>NW_018407380.1:386515-387471 GCF_002113885.1 Mizuhopecten yessoensis | reverse complement strand
CATTCCTTTTGGTCGTCCCGCTTAGTGGACAGTTATCAGCAAGCCATTCCTGCTTGTTGTCCCGCTTACTGAACAGTTATCAGAAAGTCATTCCTTTTGGTCGACCTGCTAAGTGGACTGTTATCAGTAAGCCATTCCTTGGAGGACAGTTATCAGTAAGCCATTCCTTAGTGGACAGTTATCAGTAAGCCATTCCTTTTGGTCGACCTGCTAAGTGGACTGTTATCAGTAAGCCATTCCTTAGAGGACAGTTATCAGTGAGCCATTCCTATTGGTCGTCCCGCTAAGTGGGCAGTTATCAGTAAGCCATTCCTGCTTGTTGTCCCGGTTAGTGGACAGTTATCAGAAAGTCATTCCTTTTCATATTCCCGCTTAGTGGACAATTATCAGTAAGCCATTCCTTTTGGTCGACCTACTAAGTGGACAGTTATCAGTAAGCCATTCCTTAGTGGACAGTTATCAGTAAGCCATTCCTTTTGGTCGTCCCGCTTAGTGGAAAGTTATCTTTAAGGCATTTCTTTTTGTCGTCTTGCTTTACGGAAAGTTATCAGTAAGCCATTCCTTAGTGGACAGGTATTAGTAAGTCATTCCTTTTGGTCGTCCCGCTTAGTGGACAGTTATCAGTAAGCCATTCCTTTTAGTCGTCTTGCTTAACGGACAGTTATCAGTAAGCCATTCCTTTTGGTCGTCCCGCTTAGTGGACAGTTATCTGTAAGCCAATCGTTTTAGTCGACCTGCTAAGTGGACAGATATCAGTAAGCCATTCCTTAGCGGACAGTTATCAGTAAGCCATTCCTTTTCGTCGACCTGCTAAGTGGACAGTTATCAGTAAGCCATTCCTTAGTGGACAGTTATCAGTAAGCCATTCCTTAGTGGACTGTTACCAGTAAGCCATTCCTTTTGGTCGTCCCGCTAAGTGGGCAGTTATCAGCAAGCCATTCCAGCTTGTTGTCCCG
>NW_018407380.1:383391-385357 GCF_002113885.1 Mizuhopecten yessoensis | reverse complement strand
AGTGGTCAGTTATCAGTAAGCCATTCCTTAGTGGTCAGTTATCAGCGAGCCATTCCTTAGTGTACTGTTATCAGTAAACCATTCCTTTTTGTCGTCCCACTTAGTAGACAGTTATCAGCAAGCCATTCCTGCTTGTTGTCCCGCTTACTGATCAGTTATCAGAAAGTCATTCCTTTTGGTCGACCTGCTAAGTGGACTGTTAACAGTAAGCCATTCCTTAGTGGACAGTTATCAGTAAACCATTCCTTAGTGTACTGTTATCAGTAAGCCATTCCTTTTGGTCGTCCCGCTAAGTGGACAGCTATCAGTAAGCCATTCCTGCTTGTTGTCCCGCTTTGTGGACAGTTATCAGAAAGTCATTCCTTTTAATATTTCCGCGTAGTAGACAATTATCAGTAAGCCATTCCTTTTGGTCGACATGCTAAGTGGACAGTTATCAGTAAGCCATTCCTTAGTGGACAGTTATCAACAAGCCATTCTTTTTGGTCGACCTGCTAAGTGGGCAGTTATCAATAAGCCATTCTTTTTGTTCGTCTTACTTAACGGACAGTTATCAGTAAGCCATTCCTTTTGGTCGTCCCGCTTAGTGGACAGTTATCAGTAAGATGTTCCTTTTGGTCGATCTGCTTAGTGGACAGTTATCAGTAAGCCATTCCTTTTAGTCGTCTTGCTTAACGGCAGTTACCAGTAAGCCATTTCTTTTGGTCGTCCCGCTTGGTGGACAGTTATCTTTAAGCCATTTCTTTTGGTTGTCTTGCTTAACGGACAATTATCAGTAAGGCATTCCTTAGTGGACAGGTATTAGTAAGTCATTCCTTTTGGTCGTCACGCTTAGTGGACAGTTATCAGAAAATCATTCCTTTTAATATTCCCGCTTAGTGGACAGTTATCAGTAAGCCATTCCTTTTGGTCGTCCCGCTAAAAGGACAGTTATCAGTGAGCCATTCCTTAATGGAAAGTTATCAGTAAGCCATTCCTTAGTGGACTGTTATCAGTAAGCCATTCCTTTTGGTCGTCCCGCTTAGTGGACATTTATCAGTAAGCCATTCCTTAGTGGACAGTTATCAGTAAGCCATCCCTTTTGGTCATCCAGCTTAGTGGATAGTTATCAGTAAGCCATTCCTTTTGGTCGTCCCGCTAAATGGACCGGTATCAGTAGGCCATTCCTTTTGGTCGTCCCGGTAAGTGAAAAGTTATCAGTAAGGCATTCCTTTTGGTCGTCCCGCTTAGTGGAAAGTTATCAGTAAGCCATTCCTTTTGGTGGTCCCGCTAAATGGACCGTTATCAGTAGGCCATTTCTTTTAGGCGTCCCGGTAAGTGGAAAGTTATCAGTAAGCCATTCCTTTTGGTCGTCCCGCTTAGTGGAAAGTTATCAGTAAGCCATTCCTTTTTGTCGTCCCGCTAAATGGACGTTATAAGTAGGCCATTCCTTAGTGGACAGTTATCAGTAAGCCATTCCTCCTGGTCATCCCGCTTAGTGGATAGTTACCAGTAAGCCATTCCTTTTGGTGGTCCCGCTTAGTGGAAAGTTATCAGTAAGCCATTCCTTAGTGGACAGTTATCAGTAAGACATTCCTTTTGGTCGTCACGCTTAGTAGACAGTTATCAGTGAGCCATTCCTTTTGGTCGTCCCTATTAGTGGACAGTTATCAGGAAGCCATTCCTTTTGCTCGACCTGCTAAGTGTACTGTTATCAGTAAGCCATTCCTTAATGGACAGTTATTAGTAAGCCATTCCTTTTGGTCGTCCTGCTAAGTAGACAGTTATTAGTAAGCCATTCCTTTTGGTCGTCCCTATTAGTGGACAGTTATCAGTAAGCCATTCCTTTTGGTCGTCCCTATTAGTGGACAGTTATCAGTAAGCCATTCCTTTTGGTCGTCCCGCTAAGTAGACAGTTATTAGTAAGCCATTCCTTTTGGTCGTCCCTATTAGTGGACAGTTATCAGTAAGCCATTCCTTTTGGTCG
>NW_018407380.1:354120-379960 GCF_002113885.1 Mizuhopecten yessoensis | reverse complement strand
TTTTTGTGCGATATATTTAATTATGCAGTGTATTTGTTTTTGATTTACACCAAGACCTATAAATGCCACTTACTTACTTTTTCTCAAGTATATCATGTACGGAAATTGTGTGTCTACGGGTAGCTGTAATCTTCGAAGATACATTATGTAAACCAAACTATACTTCAGCTATTTTAACGTACCGAACGAATCATGCATTACACTGATTCATGGGCTCAACCATCTTTCGTCTGTAACTGTTGTAAATGCCGTTTTCTCAAAGACATTTCCGCTGTACATATTCCGCGAAGCTTCCTCTATCAAGCACAGGTAAATTACGGTGAGCGTAAGCGAGACTGTGCGGACCCAGTCGCGATGACGCGCGAGGACAACCGACCTTGATGCATCACCGAGGATCTATCATCGCGATCCCTGATGACTGATCAAGCGACGAGAATCATCGCGGGTTGCGATGATGCCGTTACCAAGATCCCTGATGGGGTTTTTGGGTGATCGGTCGCGGTGATTGAACGCTTAAACGAATTCCTTGACACGATGACATCGCGAATTATTCGTAACGACTATGACGTGTACTGTACATCACTATGTACACGTAGGAGGGCCGTCTCAGTAGAGTGTCCCATGCGGTAGGCCGATTGCATGTTGTCATGGAGACTGTTTGCATGGAGATGAACCTCTAAACGCCGGGACACAACCTTCTCGAAGATCTTAGACAGAAAAGGCAGATTTGAAACTGGGCGGTAGTTTTTCAACTCCTCCTTGGCTATTCCAGGCTGTTTTAACAATGGTCTGACATGTGCCTTCTTGAAACATAATGGAACCTTTGACTCAACCAATGATTTATTCATGATTGCGGTAATCAAAGGAAGCAGTGCTTCAAGACATTGCTTTAATAGGTCTGTAGGCAGTGGATCAAGCTCACAGGACTTGGATTGCGAACAGTTATAAGTCATTAGTGGACAGTTATCAGTGAGCCATTCCTTAGTGGACAGTTATCAGTGAGCCATTCCTTAGTGGTCAGTTATCAGTGAGCCATTCCTTAGTGGACAGTTATCAGTAAGCCATTCCTAAGTGGTCAGTTATCAGTGAGACATTCCTTAGTGGACAGTTATCAGTAAGCCATTCCTTAGTGGACAGTTATCAGTGGGCCATTCCTTAGTGGTCAGTTATCAGTGAGCAATTCCTTAGTGGACAGTTATCAGTAAGCCATTCCTTAGTGGACAGTTATCAGTGAGCCATACCTCAGCGGACAGTTATCAGTGAGCCATTCCTTAGTGGACAGTTATCAGTGAGCCATTCCTTAGTGTACAGTTATCAGTGAGCCATTCCTTAGTGGACAGTTATCAGTGAGACATTCCTTAGTGGTCAGTTATCAGTGAGCAATTCCTTAGTGGACAGTTATCAGTGAGACATTCCTTAGTGGTCAGTTATCAGTGAGCAATTCCTTATTGGACAGTTATCAGTAAGCTATTCCTTAGTGGACAGTTATCAGTGAGCCATTCCTCAGCGGACAGTTATCAGTAAGCCATTCCTTAGTGGACAGGTATCAGTGAGCCATTCCTTAGTGTACAGTTACCAGTAAGCCATTCATTAGTGGACAGTTATCAGTGAGACATTCCTTAGTGGTCAGTTATCATTGAGCAATTCCTTAGTGGACAGTTATCAGTAAGCTATTCCTTAGTGGTCAGTTATCAGTAAGCCATTCCTTAGTGGTCAGTTATTAATAGGCCATTCCTTAGAGGTCAGTTATCAGTGAGCCATTCCTTAGTGGCCAGTTATCAGTAAGCCATTCCTTAGTGGACAGTTATCAGTAAGTCATTCCTTAGTGGTCAGTTATTAATAGGCCATTCCTTAGAGGTCAGTTATCAGTGAGCCATTCCTTAGTGGCCAGTTATCAGCGAGCCATACCTCAGCGGACAGTTATCAGTAATCCATTCCTTAGTGGACAGTTATCAGTGAGCCATTCCTTAGTGGACAGTTATCAGTAAGCCATTCATTAGTGGACAGTTATCAGTGAGCCATTCCTTAGTTGACAGTTATCAGTAAACCATTCCTTAGTGGACAGTTATCAGTGAGCTATTCCTTAGTGGACAGTTATCAGTGAGCTATTCCTTAGTGGACAGTTATTAGTGAGCTATTCCTTAGTGGACAGTTATTAGTGAGCCCTTCCTTAGTGGACAGTTATCAGTGAGCTATTCCTTAGTGGACAGTTATCAGTAAGCTATTCCTTAGTGGTCAGTTATCAGTAAGCCATTCCTTAGTGGTCAGTTATCAGTAAGCCATTCCTTAGTGAACAGTTATCAGTAAGTCATTCCTTAGTGAACAGTTATCAGTGAGCTATTCCTTAGTGGACAGTTATCAGTGAGCTATTCCTTAGTGGACAGTTATCAGTGAGCTATTCCTTAGTGGACAGTTATCAGTAAGCCATTCATTAGTGGACAGTTATCTGTGAGCCATTCCTTAGTGGACAGTTATCAGTGAGCCATTCCTTAGTGGTCAGTTATCAGTGAGCCATTCCTTAGTGGACAGTTATCAGTAAGCCATTCCTTAGTGGACAGTTATCAGTAAGCCATTCCTCAGTGGACAGTTATCAGTAAGCCATTCATTAGTGGACAGTTATCAATGAGCCATTTCTTAGTGGACAGTTATCAGTGAGCCATTCCTTAGTGGACAGTTATCAGTGAGACATTCCTTAGTGGACAGTTATCAGTGAGACATTCCTTTCGGTCTTTTTGTAAGACACTGGACTTTCATGGTAACAATTACGATTCCTTAGGAAATACGCTATTGGCTTTTAAGGCATGAAGGTCGATGCTTATAAGCGTGCTTTGTATTTTTCTTTTTTCTTTTGTCACTACCATTGGTCTTGGTATGAGGACGTGACGTGACATTACTTTGATTCGCCTGATATTATCATTGCTGGTGTCGTCGATGAAGCAGAATAAGCTGACACTGTAAATATTTGTTAGGTTTAAATTATGTCCTAGTCTTATAGATTTTGGTTCGAATAACTGTTTTTTGACACTTGGGAATGTTCTTGTTTTCTCACTGCAGTGACGATATAGAATTTCAACATTTAAGCTAACGAAGCTGCACGTGAAACGTAGAGTGAAATGGGCATTGTTGACCTCATCAAGAAGAAGGCTAAAGGACAAGCTTTAACGGAAGATGAGATAGCCCGCTTTGTTGAAGGAATCGTTGACGGTACAGTGTCGGAGGCACAAATTGGTAATTACCGATACTACTAACATTTTTATCTGCAAGAAAATAGAAATTGAAGTCGTTTAATTGTACATAATTCAATAAATATAGATTGTTTACTGTTTACGTGCTGTAAATACCGTTTTACCTATATATACACTAAGATCAACGAAGCACGTGCAAAATGTATTACATATATATATGTGTGAAAAGGTTGCCTTTGAACAATTGTTATACAATCTCTGTAAAGCGTCTTACATTCATGCTTCTACAATAAAATGTAGTTACATGTAAATAGGGAGATTAATAACTGATGTTATTTATTGTATTTTCACTATTATCAGACATGTTTGTGCTAACTATCGGTAAAGTTAAATGGAATAGATTATAAGACTCTTTAGTCCGTGGATGTAGAATAGGAAACGTCCACCCAAAGGGTTTTCAAATTAGGTAAGTCCGATGTTTGCCGATGGTTTCGCACCGACTTAAAAATCCCGAGGGAAGAAATTTCCTGGCTTACACCCCTGGTAATGAAAGAGTATTTTTCACGCATTCCAGTTACCAAAATTAGCTCAGAAATCAAAATCAAAAGCCGTTGCGTTTTTTCCGCAATGTTCCCATATTTGGGACGTCACATCTTTGTTATCCCATTGTGACGTCATGCGCGTGAAATGGGGTGCAAGATAGATTGTTACTATACAATTATGGTCTTCAGGTGAGGTCTATCCCTAAATAACGGACCTGGTCTAAACAATATTCACAGAGGCCGAAGGCCGAGGGGAATATTGTTCAGACCAGGTCCGTAAATCAGGGATAGACCGAAACTGAAGTCCACAATTGTTTTATTATATGACATTTTACAATAAGATTAATAATTTTTCATGTCATAAACACATGGATGGCATGGACCATTTTGGAAGCACAGAGTGAAGGACTTCAAATACAAAATAACATACACAAAAATTGAATTTCAGATTCAATTCATGTGATATTTAATTTCAAGTAAATATTATTTGGACAATTATTTGAACTGTAGTTGAATTCAGTAGTGTGAGTGGTAACTGATTTAAAGATTGTCTGGGAAATTACCTCGGACTATTTTTTGTAGCGGTCTTTAACACTTTTCTATATATTCATTATGTAGGTCGAGGTCTGTAACACTTTTCTATTTATAGAACGAGGCTTGTAACATATTTACAGACTCGTCACGTGACGTCGCTCCTCCAATCAAGGCTTGGAATTAGCACCAGTCATATAATAAATCTCTTTCTTACCCTGGAGAGATCTGTCATGCACGCATAGGAATGAGAAAAAAAAAAAGAAGATTAACATAGGAATAGTTTAATGTTTTCACTTATCCTAATTTACCTGTACAAAATTAATATAACTGTTATGCTTTAAAAGTGTATAAATGAAAATCGTGATTTAGGAGCTATGTTGATGGCTATCAAATGGAAAGAACTAGACAAAAAAGAAACCAGGTGTTTGACGCGTTGCATGGTGAACTCGGGGGATGTTTTGACCTGGCCCGATAAATGGCGAGGTAGCATGGTGGACAAACACAGTACAGGAGGCGTTGGAGACAAAATCAGCCTCGTTCTAGTGCCAATTCTTGCCTGTTGTGATGTGAAGGTAGGTAACTAGTTCTTTTTGCTTTCCGGTTTATCAACGCTGACTTTTATCCACTTTCTGGTTGATAAATTATGTTGTCTGTAAATGATGTGAGATTTACTGCTACCCACATATTGAATTGTTTTGTACATACCATACCATGTCGCTCACCACAGGTTCCTATGGTGTCCGGCAGGGGGCTCGATCACACTGGAGGGACCCTAGACAAGTTGGAAGCCATTCCAGGGGTCAGCGTGGAATTTGATATTGATAGCATTAAATCAATGGTGGAAGATATCGGATGCTGCATCGTCGGGCAAACAGAAAGTTTAGTCCCTGCCGATAAACAGTTATACGCAATTCGTGACGTCACTGATACAGTTGACAACAACAGTCTCATTGCATGTAGGTTTCAATCAATAGTCGTACTACAGTCCTATTGACATATCCGGTTATCTATAGTATCTCAGTAATAAAACGAGGAATTATAATGGTACCTTTTTCAATATAAATGCATTAGCTTTGACTCAACAATACAATTAAAAATTCTTAGCTAAGCCTGTATTAAAAACTTTCCAAGGTCAAGGGTCAATATCAAGCCTGTATTAAGCCTGCGTTAAAGCTAATTAAGCAAGAAAATGCCAGGTGCTATTGGTCATATTTCCTTTCGACAAACGAGACGAAACAAGAAGACACGCTTATGACATCAGATATATTTGTAGTTCGTTTTCTATTTAACATGAATAACAAAATTACTTCCCTTTGAGAACGGAAGCTGAAGTTATTTTTTCAACAATATCAAAAGCATGTTTCTTGGTTCCTGTGATTTTAGAATAGTAGAATTTAATTCCTTATAGGATAGTTATTACTAAGATTTGAAACTTTTATTTCAACTATATGAATTGGTGTATATGTTTTGTTAAAGCGTCTGTTGTGAGTAAGAAGGCATCAGAAAACGTCGATTTTCTCATTCTGGATGTGAAATGTGGGAAGGCAGCCGTAATTCAAGATGAAGCTGCCGCCGAGGTGCTCGGAAAGTTGATGGTATGTCTCACCAATAAACGTGTGTGTTTCAGGAAATTCAACATTAATTGTTATACATTATACATATTAAAGTGAATTAGGTGTATCACTGCTGAGTTGCCACATATTATGTAAAATGGCCAAATCGGTGCATAACTTCACTGCTCAAGGATACATTTTATAAAAAGTCAAAAACAGTCTTGTACAATTGAAAATAAGGAGACACAAATCAAAATGTCATGTAAACCAACAAAACATGAGACGACGAAAGGCTCTCAGCTAAAAGGCGAGGAAATATTTGGTGTTTGGCAAGGAGATGCACTTTAGTCCTTGCATTCCAAAACACAAGAAAATGTGTTTTCTAAGTAAAAAAAGGCATTGTGGGATAAGTATGAAACTTTCTCCAATAAAATATCATCATATAACTAATGTTTATTCCAAGTTGCATGCTTATCCCAAAAGGCCTTTTTATGTACAATCAACCCTTATTGTTGGAAATAGCAGAACAACCGGTAAAACAATGAAATGGGTTAGCTGTTAACAATGAAATGGGTAAGCTGTTACTTTTAAAACAGATACTTTCCTTGAGGCTTGGAGACTTTTAAGATAACCAGCAAATCAATGTTCATAAATTGAATTAATCATTTAAAAGTAGTTGTGGTGGCAAATGCCATTTTTTATTTGTAAGTTAACTTTGATAAGTAAGAAAACAAATCAGGACCTGGAACTCACTTCAGCAACAGGTGTTGGGCTAATAATATAAGATAGATATAGCATATACTATTAACTATTAATATCTTATACTTATAGCATATAAAAGGTGTCCTGCATCTTTTAATTCACTTAAGATTGAGACATATTTGAAATTGCCAAGTTTGAGATGTGTTCAGAAGCGATAACTCAGTATAAAACAAAAGGAAAATGTAGTGAATATGAATTTTATGTAGGTGTACTCAAATGATTAAACTTGTAAATTTCAACTCAAAATATAAATTAGAAAGGTATTAATGGGGGAAATAAAACACTTTTCGTTTGAAAAATACCTAAAACAGCCCCCTGACTTAATCCTCCGGTTTATATAAACAATCTTTAAGTGACGATTGAATTGCTGTTATTTTTTCATTTTGTCATGTATGCTTGTTCAGTTTATACATGCTTACAAAAACAGAAATGGTATGATCTGGGATTTTAAGCACATTAAGAAAACAACAAATCATATTTGTGATTTACCCTACCCCTTTTGGTACCAACAAGCACCCACTTTTGGTAAAACTTTTACCTTAGTTTTTGCACATGTAATACAATAGAACATATTTGAAAATTAAGGAGGTGAAAATCCGAATATACCGGGGCCCAAAAACGGGCCTTATAGACACTCATCCTTTCCAACACGTTTTAGAAGGCATGTACTCTACCTCAGTAGTCGGTACCAGGTCAATAATGTTCTTCCTGTGTCGATAATTTACCAGTTACAAAGAAAAAAATATCACATAGAGTCCATATGAGAGGAAAAAGTCGTCAGCGATATTATTTTAGCTGGTTGTATACATGTACATGAGATAAAGCTCAAATATTATTGTCTTGGCATGAACTATAAAACAAATGACTTCCAGTGGGTTGTGTCCAACAACTTCTGGTGAGTACAGACACGTCAGCTTGATTTTGGCTTCACAATAAACTAATCAGGTCCTATGATAATTTTGCTGTGGCATCAAAAATTATCTATCGTATAGTTAAAAAATATCTCTCACAAATGCAACGTAGGTAGCATTAACCGTTATTGCCTTTACATTCCCTAAACTATTTCTAGGTTGACATTTCAAACGATATTGGCATGCGCACGATGGCACTACTCACCCGGATGGACCATCCTATTGGATTGGCAATTGGTAACTCTCTAGAAGTGGTGGAATCCCTCAGATGTCTACGGTGGAACTGCCCTGTATGTAGTGACTCAAAAAAGTGTTTACACTGCAGAGGATGTCACGATATCTTAGCGCTGGTGTACGAACTGGGTGTGTTTCGTTATTTACCGGTAACATTGTCACTAGTGTATCAGCTTTTCATCTGTTGTATTCATTAGGATTATATTGCTGTCCCTACAACACCCACGTGATGTAGTGATATACGATACGGTTTTACTTTTGCTTAACGTAGCATGTGTTGTTGTTCATTTAAATATGTCAGTAACTTTTTATATAAACGTTTACATTTATTGGAGGAACCTTTTCAATCTTTGTTCTACAAAAAATAATGTTTCAGTTACAAGCATTTTGCTACTTACTCACAGTCGTATTGGTTTCTAGAGGATAATATATTAGAACTCGTATTTGTTGTGTCCGAAGGTCGTATGTGAGTTCCGATCTTGCAAAAGTTACACTAATAATCAAGAAAGCTTAAAGTATTGAAATTATATTACACTGTACCTCGTGATTATATTGAAAATATATTTGCAGCAAGACACGACTACTTTTAATCACCCCGGACACATGTTAAGCATTTATTGAAATGTATAAAGAATCACTTCAGGAGAGTATGGTCTAAATCCACAAACAACCTGTTTTGCCATTAATCTTAATTATAAATGTAATTACTTAAACCTTTAGTCCGTCTGCTTGGGGTGCAGCAAAATCTTGAGTATAAATTCGGATCGACCAATTTACGTTATATTAGTTAATATTTCAAACTACTTTTCCATAAAATGATCGATAGATGATGTAATAACTTAAATCCAAGCTCCTATGGCCCGCCGCTCAGCCCTTTTTGCATTCAGTGTAGATCCTGGCCATCGTCATAATGGGATCGTTGTTAAAACTCTTGCTATTCAATTGGGAAATAGCGGAATTTTAGTATATTAATTGTGCAATGAATATAGGGGAACTTCAATTTTAGGACTTTAAAAAGCCATTTTTCAGGCGTACATAATAAATCACAGGTCTCTCCTTCATCCCTGAGCAGGTGGCTGTCTCGACCTAGATCCACTACTTGGATACACTTATGAACTTCTGTAACACCCTGTAGGGCTTCGGATATATTGTGTATGTAAACAAAATAGCCAAAGAGAACATTTCACGAAAGGCGTGTGTAAAAATATGCATACGTGCCATAAGCAAGAATATGTTATAATTTCACAGGAGGGCGTTTACTGTGCAGCGCAGGTAAAACACAAACCTTGGTAGAGTCCCGTTGCTTGATGGAGGAAAAAATTAGGAACGGGGAAGCCATGAACTGCTTCAAGAAACTGATTGTCGCACAGGGTGCCAAGCAGGAGGTGGCTGAATGCCTATGTGATCCTAAAACAGACTTTTGGGCAGGACTTCCTAAAGCATTGCATAGCAAAGGGCTAAAAGTGGAACAAGATGGTGTGGAAAAGAATAAAGACTAGAGATAATTGTTCTTCTTCAGCCGCTTTCTTTGATCTTTACCTTCATTTTACAACCAACATTGATGGCTTACTACTAAGCCGTATGATAAGTGGGACGAATTCGATTTTCATATAGTGAACTTTCCCTTTCCTGATAATAACAACCTTACATCCCGAACGTACGATGTTTACTTATCGCTAAAGATTCGATATTCAAGAGCTTGCTCTGAGAAGAAAAAAACGTCAGTTATGATGTACAGAGGCTGTTTCAGGACATGAACATATCATTTTTATATCGATCCCAATATTTAGCATTTCGTTTCCGTCCTCACTGTACCAAGTATCACCGGGCCAATCTTTAAAATGATGCAAATAACTATTACAATACTCATTGTCTAATTTCCAATCATTTCGCTTAATCATTTGATTTTAGGAGTTAACCTTGTCAACTTCACATTATTTCTTCTGAACACGGGATTATTTGAAATACTTAATGAGTGAATAACCATCAAAGTAGTACAATTGAATTAGCACTTTAAAGATCCAATGTCCGGGATCTTCATATATTTGCTATCTGAACTTTTCATATTTTTATCGGAATAGTTTATTGCGGATAAACAGCTCGAAGTAGGGTTTAGACAAGTGACTGATCCGCACAAATTGCAAACATAAAAGGATGTTAAATATCTACTGTTGTACTTAGTCATCATAATGAGATAAAATAATGTAATGATGGGGCGGACATCTACAATGATTGCATATACAGATTGTGTATAAGTTTTAACTTGATAATCTACAGGGTATGTTCACGATATCGATGCATTCAAGTGTGGCAAAGCCTCCTGGAATCTTGGTGCCGGCAGAAACAAGCAAGTTTGTGACATCAAAATGGGAGTTGGTTTAGAACTCCAAGTCTGCCTAGGTGACCGAATCAGAAAAGGTAAGGTGGTGTATTTTTTTCCCAAAATCCTATATTTGCATCTTCCGGGTGTTTTTTAAGAAGAATTTGGAGAATCCGATTTTTTATGCCGTATGTTAACCAATTTAGGGGATAACAAACTGTTACTCTTAGCATCCCTGCGTAAACAAACTGTATACAGTTACCGAATTGTACATAAACTGTTTATTTACTAATATATACACAAATATTGCAATCAGGAGGTATTCAGTTATCTGTTATAGTTAGGTTGAATATCAATTATCATATACAATGACATTCATGTATGCTGTGTTTAGTCGACAGATAATTGTTGCCTGGTAAACACCTTCCTTACTCTTTCCTTGCAACTTAAATCACATACATATACACGCGTACAATCATACAAGAATATGTACTTACTTCTGACAACTACTAATGAAGTGTTATTGGTCTATACGGACATTTCTGATACAGACTGTAGATAAGCTTTAGGAATTTATGCGATATAGACTATAAGAGAGACCCGTTCTGTATTCTTACAAGATGGCTTCCAGCAGCTAACAAGCACAGTGTGTACAGGTCTGTGAATAAACCCCAATGGGGTGTCTTTCTAGTTGTCATGTTATGTCAACATGCTAACAAATATTAGAGCATCCGAGTCGTGTCGCAAGAAATAATTTGTAAGATAGATAGTAATAGTTAAAGACCCTATTCAAAATATGTTTTTTGTTAATTTTTCAACTTTGAAGTGTTGAAAAGGCCTTATATAGCCTTTGACCTGTTATGTTAATTCCATTTGTCTTCGTTTTCGCTTTTTTGTAGTATAATCGGCTGTATTCGGCAGTTTCGAACTGCAGATGCATGCAAGATTTTGGTGCATTCACTTGTTACCTCTCGGTTGGATTATGGTAGCGCCCTGCTCTGTGGTATATCTGACAAACTAACTAGTCGTCTGCAGATGGTCCAGAACACTGCAGCACGGCTAGTTACTCGTACTCGAAAGAGAGAGAGCACATCACACCTGCGCTTTATTCGTTTCACTGGTTACCTGTACGATACAGGTCGCAGTACAAAATTCTGGTATACACATACAAGACACTGAATGGAACAGCTCCTCAGTACCTACAGGAGCTTGTTACCCTGTATCAGCCGTCAAGATCACTGCGGTCGGAGTCAGAATCTTTGTTGTGTGTCCCAAAATCTCGTACTGTGACCTACGGAAACAGATGCTTTGGGAGGGTTTCAGCTACGTTGTGGAATAGCTTACCGTCTGCTATGAGGAAGTCAAATACCCTGGCCAAGTTCAAGAGGGACATAAAAACTCACCTCTTCACGTCTGCATTTTAGAATCTTTGCAAAGACGTCATTGCAAGCCTTTGTTGTTTGTTTTCACAATTATAACCATTTCTATTATCCATATGTTGTAAAGCGCCTTAGAGTAATTCTACAAATTATATAGGGCGCTATATAAATGTTGTATATTATTATTATTATTATTATTATTATATAAATAGTGACGAAAAAATATACCTCATGTACCATGAACATCACGATTTACATCATCACTTCACAATCTCATTACCACTTCACATTCTCATTACCACTTCACTATCATCAACAGCATCTTCATCGTTATCCTCATATCCTTACAATCATCATCTTCACCATCATGATATTCTGGGTGTCTAGATGAATCACATTTACATTTAATCGTGTATTAAATATGTCTTCTGTAATGTTGCCCATGGTACACAATTGTGAAATACATCAAAATAAATATCACACACGTATAAAATGTCATTCATCAAGACACATAGAATTTCTGATATTTCTTGTCGACGATGGAGAGAAATTCAATTTTAACAGATATCATTGACTTTGTATATATCAATTGGATAGGAAATCAGTATAGGGTTTTTTAGTTCTTTCTAAACTTATTTACAAACGTTACTGAAACAGTGTGTGGGAGATAACTCTAATTTAGTTTGTGAAATAATGTGTTTGGTAACTACCCCCTGACTCTGTGCATTCAAGTAGAATCTTTTCATCCAACAGATTGACTTCAAATTGAAGTATTTACCGGGGTATAATTTATTCATTTATTTTTTCATTTCAACCCTTTTTAATGGAGGACAGATATTCCCTTTATGATTATTAGTAAGCCTCTAGATAACAGTTCTAGTTTAAGGTAACTAAATAAATGCATATACTGTTATTACATTGTATATCTGGAATATACTTACAACTTTGCAGGTGACGTATGGGTGACTGTTTACTACGACTCGGATACTGTTCCCGTGGAGGTAGAGGCAATGTTAAACCAAGCCTTGGTTGTGAAGGACCAGGAACTGACCCATACCAACGGTTCACGTGTCGTCAAGGTCATTACGTAAACCGATCAGACAGCAATTACGTCATCATCCAACTACTTATAAAGTATTTGATGAAGATCATATTCCAAGAATTAACAATGAAAGATCGAGACTTTAACCAAAAAATGAACAAATATTTTAGATTAGAACCGTAATATTTGCATGATTTAAGCGAGATAATATCATCATATATATATCAACTATATATGTATATCTGCATACCATATATATATGTAAACTCATTTATTTTTCAACAATTTAGGTTTTCTTACATACATTAATATATTTCGTTGGCCCTGATGGTAGCGTGCAGAGGGTCTTAAAGGAGGAAACCGAAGTACCCATAGAAACCCCACAAGGTCGGGCTGATAACATAATACATTTTCACGTCCGATCTGGGAATCGAACCCCGGCTGTCTGGGTGAAAGGCGAGTGTGATATACACAGCGCCACCCGACTACTAATATGGACAATTATTTGCCCTGATATGAACCAAAAACCTACCTGATATAAACAGAAACCGGCTGAAATGAGTTAGGGACTTATCTGATATGAACCATAAGTGTTACTCATTCCAGGTCTTTTTTTAATAAGAAACAAATGGAAAAGATGCCAATAGCAGATTTTTATGTTTTTAGAGAAACTGGTTTTCTCTTTTAAAAATTCGAGGTACTATAGTTAATATGTTATCCTATGTAAAAAAAGAAAACGTTAATGGAAAAACTGCAAGATTATCTGTAACAAACACACTAAATGTTCCAAATATCCGAACTAGTTATGTTATCTTAAGCGATGATTTAAATATACTTGTTCAGTGCTCTGGACGGAAGCATATAATCCAGATAAAGACTCATGTAGTGCTTAGATCGTTGAAAGCATTTACTTTACCAAATCCTACCTTTATTTTTTCCTATATGTATTTCAATGGGTCATAAGTTTTAAACTCAAAACATTGTTTAACCTCATCTTATGGTTAGTGTATATGTGATTATTCCCCTTTTATTCATACCATATGTTATTGTTGTATCGCAATAGTAGCTCACCAGAACTATCTTTTCTTGTTTACATTTATGCGACCCTGATTATGATTTTTACATCTTCATGTTTTAACCATTGATATACTGTTTACTTGGAAATGTTCGCTGTTGTTTAATTTTCGCCTTTTATGCCTTCCACCATGAGGGTGAATTTATCATGATAACGAATATGAGTTCACAACATCAACATACGTTATAAATATATTACGGGTGGAAGCGAAATTAACACTGGGCGAATATTTATTTAACCTGTGCAGGGGCAAACATTTCCTTGTATACAGTATTTGCATTGTAACAATATTCATTGTAATTAATAATGATGTTTGTGCTTTAACCATACCCTTTAATAACACTTGTTGATTACTGGAACAAACTAGATGATATTTTGACCAGAGCTACTGATACTTCAATGGATGTGGTACTCACCGGTGACATTAATATCGATATGTTAACCCTTCTGCCTAATCATCACCATTTCAAGACTCCTTACTAAGCATAATGTATCAAGCCTTATTAACGAACCTACACGTATAACGCAGGAGAGTGCCACTTCCATTGATGTTATCTTTACAAACAACCGAAACATAATTAGAAATACTTATACATCACCACCCTTCTGTAGTGATCATTCCTCTGTGCATGCATCAATTTTATTTAGTGTATTCAAACAAGCAAGTTATAAGAAAAATATTTTAAAATATGAAGAAGGTGATTTTGAAAGTATGAATAACACTCTTCTTGATGTTGACTGGTTGAATCTATCTTCAAACCAGGACTCTAATACATTTAACAGTATCATAACTGATTTAATCATGGATCTGGTAAATGTCTTCATTCCTGCTAAAGTAATAACAATACGTCCTAATGATAAACCATGGATGAACAACAACATAAGATTAAAGATGAGACAGCGCAATAGTATTCACAGAAAGGCCAAATTGACAAATAGTCCTCACTTTTGGAATAGATTTCGGATTCTCAGGAATGAAGCCATTGACCTGATCCGTGAAGCTAAGTCAAGATATATCAAAACCCTAGAAGACTCTTTAAATGACATTAAGATTCCCCCAGATAAATGGTGGAAAATTGCTAAATTTATCTCTAACTTCACCAATAAATCTTCTCCAATTCCTACTCTTGTAATTAATAACCGAGCTGTTCACCATCCCATTGATAAAGCTGAGGTCCTCAATAATCACTTAATTAATATCTTCACATCCTCACCTGACCTCCAACTACCTCAGACAGCACAACCAGCAATTCCTTATTCACTATCTAATATTAATATTACTGAACAAGATGTTGCTGACCAAATTAATATACTTAATATAAATAAGCCCCCTGGACCTGATGGAATTGTTCCCAAAATTATTAAAAGATTGAATTCCTCTCTTAAATTACCCCCTCATGATCTTATTTAATAAAACACTAGAAACAGGAGTGATTCCCAATAGCTGGAAACAAGCAAATATAAATGCAGTTTATAAGGGTAATGGATGACCTAAAAATGATGTTTTAAACTACAGACCTATTTCAGTAACTTCATGCTTTAGTAAAATAATGGAAAAAATTGTGTTTAAATATCTTTATAACTACCTGTTGGAGAATTCTATAATCACTAAGCACCAATCTGGATTTACACCTGGTGATTCAACAGTTAATCAACTCTTGTTTATATATCATGAAATTGTTAGTAATATGGACCAGGGAAAAGAACTTCGATTTATTTTCTGTGAGCAAAGCATTTGATAGGGTTTGGCATAAAGGTCTAATTCATAAAATTAGGACATATGGTATTGATGGCAATTTGCTTCTCTGGTTTGAAAATTATTTAACAGACAGAATGCAAAGAGTTAGCACTGAAGGATATCACTCTCAGTTTAGGACTATAAATGCAGGGGTACCTCAGGGATCTATTTTGGGACCACTCCTGTTTCTTCTTTATATCAATGATATAACCGACAATGTTTCTACTAATATTAAACTTTTTGCAGATGACACTTCTCTGTATGTAATCATAGACAAAAATCCAGTTCAGGGAGCCCAGGATCTTTCGAATGACCTTGTAAACATTAGTGAGTGGGCATATATATGGGATATACATTTTAACTCAAATAAAACAAAGTCATTTGTATTTTCTAGAAAACATAACCACGTACAACCCCCAATATCCTTTCAAAACAATCAAATCACTGATTCAAAAACACATAAACACTTATGACTAACTTTTACAGACGATGCATCATGGAAACAGCACATACAGATTATATATGAAAAAGCATACAACAGATTAAATATTCATCGTTATATCAAATCTAAGGTAGGTCGTAAATCATTAATTAAAATATATATTGCATTTATTAGACCAATTTTTGGAGTATGCAGACATTGTATGGGATAATTGCACTTTAAAACTTATTGAATTACCTGAATCTGTACAACTAGAAGCAGCTAGGATTATAACTGGTCTTCGTTCAGGGACATCACACAATAAACTCTATAATGAACTTGGTTGGGAAACACTGTCTGCAAGACGGTATAAACATAAACAAATAATGATGTATAAGATAATGCATGAACTCTCACTTCAATACTTGCAAAATGTCACAAATCCTTTTATTAACAATCATAATAACAATCCCTACTCTCTTAGACAAACCAGACTCTTTAACCCAGAACTAATAACTATTTTGACAGTTTTTTCCCCTTTATGTGCCGCAATGTCAACACTATGGATACTGATATGTTGAACTCTCTATCTCTTGCTCTGTTTAAAAAAGTACAAAATAAAGATAAAGTTAATGACAGAGAAGTAACTTCAATTTTTAAAAACAACGGTGAAAGATGGGTTAATATTATTCTTTGCCAATTAAGAAATTCCTGTAGTAATTTAAATTCTGATTTATATCGTGACCATTTATTAGATAGTCCAACTTGTGCTTGTTCTTTTGAACACGAAACAGCCTCTCATTATTTCTTCAATTGTCCACTGTATATCGAACAACGAAATACTTTGTTTACTTCTTTGAATAATATTAGTAATCATTACCATATGGATTTAAATATATTTTTCCAAGGTTGTCCTACATGTGATCAGTTTTAAAACTAAAACTGTTGACAGAATAGCAGAATCATGCCCCTGCTTGCTCCAAACTTAAAAAGACCATTACACCTACTTGAAATGCTTTCTTCCTGAAGTTTAAATGTGTGTAATAACTACATGTATGCTCAGCTCTTCACACATGTTTCCTTTCTAGACCCATTCCGAGCGTTCAATTCTATGAAGGCTTGAAACCCTATTTGTTTTGAATTTGTGATAAGCATGGTTGAAGAGTTGTGAAAATGTTCAATATTGAGTGATTTTACATACGATGCGCTTATCAATTACCTAGCAAACAACAACTGTTAATAACCTGGATCAAGAGCCATTTATTTAGTGGATAGACCGGTTAGTCTCTTTCAACAGTACAAGTCTAAGCTCGGGGAAAAAATCCAAACAGACCTTCAAATGTTCATGAAGGCGTTGAAATCCTCGACAATGCCTTCAAAATAAACAGCAAATCACACCACTATCCCGTCACAGTTAAACAAGTTGTACCAGTAAAACCGTTTGGAACATGGTTCAAGAAAGCTGCCCAAAACGTCATCGTAATGTCGCTTCCCATTAGAGATTGTTTGAGCGCTTAAATTTTAGCGGAAAATAAATTAACTATGCATGTTTTAAAGACTTTTAAAATTTGGCCACCGCTAAGGATTTGACGAGCACACGTCTGGATGATATGTCGAAAGTAATAATATTCCTTTCTGCATCCAGAACAGTTGGAATTTTTAAATATTTTTTTCGAATATATATATATATATATACATAAATGTTTAATAACCTTGTATGAACAAGAAACATACATCACAAGAACATGAAACCTATATGTCATGAACATAAAACAAAAAACAAATGAAAAATTAAAACGTAATATTTGCATGATATGAACGAGATATTTTATGAAATATTCCAAGGAAATACCAAAGCTTGAGCTTACGACATAGTTTTAGTATTAATCTTATATTGATAAAATATTAACCTGGCATGAAAGAGATAGAATGTAAAAGAATATTACCGAATTGTATAACTTTTAATGGTTACACTTTATTTAAAAGGCGTTTACAAACATTTTCTTTATGGTGCGTGAAAGAATATGCTCGTTGCTACCTGCGTTCATGATACCGTATACGACGTGAAAATGAAGGTCAATCCTTATATTTACATCCAAATCATGTTTAAACGCTATACGAAGGAAAAACAGTCGGCGCGGGTTGCTACCGTTGTAACTACAGTAGCCGTGGTTGCGGTAAGTCTACATCGATATATGAGTAAACTTCGGAAACAACACAATGAACAATACTATTCTTCTTTTCTTACTATTTTAACGAATAACATATATATTAGGAATTTCATTGGCATATAAAAAATGAGTCCTCGTCGATGAGTCTGATAACAACTTTTTTCTATATGGTGTTAAAGGATTTTTCGTGTAATACTACACATTTTCAGTTCTAGTTACTTCCCTTGCATTGTGCTCCTATTCAAATGACTGTGAAATTGAAATGTTGATGATATTTACACAAATTGATTCTTTCCGGTCATAACTTCTATATATAATATCTAAAGGATATCGACTCCTGAGGTTGAAATCACGTTCAATTCTCGTTTTGATCTAGTATAACAGGATTTTATTATAATTTTACAATTTCTTATCATTTCAGAAAGCACACTTACACCTGAAATTGTGTCGAAAAAAATAGGAACCTAGTGCTAACGGAACTGTTTTTACAAATTAAAAAAGTAACAATTTGGCGGCCATTTTGAAAATGTGAATTTCTAACGCTCCACGCAACGTCAACATTTTACGTATTTTAACAATTAATTAATCTTCAAAGTTGTTATTGCGTTTCCGTTTTTTATTTGTAGCACGTTGTTCTTTGCTGTACAAATTGGTAATGTTCAATATTATGAAAACAAGATGTCACAAAGTGGTTAAATACATTTGTAATGTCACAGAGGATTATTGACATTACTTTATTGAATGTAACTATTTGAGTATATATTGGGCACGAATAACAAAACTATTTAAAGGTGTTGGATAAACAGTAAATATGCAAAATCTAAAAAACATTGTAGTTGGTTACAAAATTAACTGCAAAAGTTACACAGAGGTCAATATTTTACTTACTATAATTGGATACACCATTTATAAAGTTTATCATATTAGCGAACAGAAACAGAAAGGAAATAATTTGTTATCCCAATTTAAGTATGAATTAAAAATGTTACATACCAAATATAAGAATAATAGGAAAAGTGCAATCAATTATTTCATCGAAAACATATGAATTTATATATAGAGTGATAGATGTATCAAGAGGAAGAGTACAATCAAGTATTTCATGGAAAAAATATGAACTTATATATAATGTATATGGTATAAATGAATGAATAGTTGGATATGTGAATGGATAGATTTATAGATGAATGGAATGAAAGATGTAGATGAACAAATGGACAAAGTAATGAGTAAATGTAACATGTACTTAAAATTATGAATAGATAAATAAAAAAAAGACAACAAGCATTATGATGAACATTTCAATCAAGACAGCTCATTACAATGACCAACACAGTGGGTGTTTTTTTTAAATGTATAACTTTTTATAATCTATCTAAAACTAAATATAATGGTATATTTATTTTAGTTATCTTTTATTTCGATCTCTTTACATAATTAATTATTATTGTTGTATTCAAATATTGGATATATTATTTAAATGAAACATGTCAAAACATATTTTTTATTTCTTTATTTGCAATATATTATTATATTATTTCATTAATAACCTATGTGATTTAAAACATACTTCACATTAATATCATTGTATGTATTGGAAAACATAATTAAGTATAAAGAAAATGAATACCAAAATATATCATGTTCTCGTAATACATAATATGATATAAAGTATATAGAATAAAAATAAAAACAAAACAAAAATATTAAGAAAAAAAAAATTATGGAAAATATATATTCATAATTGTATTTATATTATTATTATTTACTTGGCAATAGCAATCATAAACAAATAATAATGAAAACGCACACTGTTACGGTATTGTTATTGATGATGCTGAATGATTAACACTGACTGCAAAAAAAAAGAAGAAAAAAAGTGGTTAAATACTCAATGTTGGTTTTTAGTACTCTTTGATTTCCAATGAAGCCGTGTTTTTTTGCAAAAGTCGACAAGTCACACAAAAATCAGTCAGACAAAATAAAAAGCACAGTTGCCCAACCCCGAACTAGCAGGCTTGCAGCGAGGCGTTCCGCTATCGCTCTTTTGGTGTACACTTGCCAAATTCACAGCGGTTTTCAACACCTTGAAATAAGTTAAATCTGTCAAATTCTTCCAATGATTATATCAATTTATGAATCGTTATTAGATACTATTTCCTTTTTCACAAATGACCGTTTATTTTCTCAATTTTGTTGTATATTATTTTAACGTATTTTTATGAGTGTGTAATAGATAATATCTTGTATGCATAAGAAACTTTTTGGAACATGTTAACGATCTTAAAACAAGAGTGAGCGTATGATCTGGTAATTATACATACTGTACCTTATGTGACGTGTTGAAATTCCAACTTTTTATTTTGACCCGGATTCCGGAAGATACAGGCCGGGATAACACCTCACTGTTACAAAAAGTCATAGTTCATTTGCTCTGCCAGCTAATTATCAACAATATCTCCATAAAATAGATACAACATGCTTACTTCGACAACTTTTTATTATAAATACCGAAAATTAGAGATAGCTCACTCATAATGACAAATCTAATGCAACAGTTAAGCTATAATTGAGATGAACATTTAACATGTCTACATTTAGAGGGTGGATGTTTAATAAATTACGAAGATGTATAACTTCCAGGGCCGACAAGAATTACCAAATACATACAATTCAGGACTTTCGCTAACGGTCTTCGCAGATCCTATATGTAAAGACAGACATTTGACATTATGACTTTAGCTAAAATGAATACGAAATTTTTGCCTTTCTAGATATTAGGACAGTATGTATGACACGTGACGTTAATATGCACTATCCGATTAAAGATCATCGATCTAAACAAAGGTACTCTGTGTGTGTATTTTGTCATTTGGACAAGTTTGTTTCGAATTTACGCCATTTGAAGAAATACTGGTGCTACTGTATTAACGTATGTATACAGTGTTACATGTCAATCATAAAAATACAATGCATTGTTCATACAATGTAAACCGGAAGATGTATTACAGTCATCAAAACTATTTTGTTAAAGTTATAACCGGAAATGTTTTGTTATACAGTCAATATGAACGGAAGTTTTTTTGTTACCAGAACCGTAAGGTTTTCTTTCCTAATCACAACAACCTAAAATCTGGTTTGTATAAGTCTGTTATCATAAGATCGCTTGTTAAACAGTCATCACAACTTTAAAACTGCATGGCATATCTTGCAATAAACTAAAGTTGACTTGTTTTAAACCGGAAGTTGGTTTGTTATAATAGTCAGAACATCTGAAAAACCAATTGGTATTCAGTTAATACAATAGGGAGTCGCGTGATACACTAGAGACAACCCCATACATACCAGTAGTATCGTCCGCCATGATGTCGTGAAATTAGCATATTAGTTTGAAATGTCACTGTTTCACTTAATTATATATTATATAAAAATGTAATTCTTTGTACTACTACATACATGTCGACCCTTGTATAGGCAGTGTATAAAGAATATAAACATACAACCATTATTGATGAGGTTTGCAAATTATGACAATGTATACATGGGCGCTTTGATGATGAGTTGCCCTCTGAAATAAATAGTCGAAGGTTTTTCATTGCCTTCATATTTCTGCATTGTACAGTACAGACAAAAGGTGAACACGCGGCAATACAGATCGAGAAACTTTATTTGGTAGGCACCCTCTACCGTTATCTGTCAATTCATAATACCCCGATACCTGTTGTTGGCGGGAGTCGTTCACCTTTAATTAACTAACACCTGACGTTCCTGTATTTTGATACCAAAGGAAAGTAGACACTGATATGTTTGTGCGTCCCGTCAGATCCCACTACATAGGTCAATTGGACAGTGAAGGTAGACATTCCTTTGAAGATTAAATCAAAGTAAATTGATCGGGAAAACTTCATTAATAATGTTAGCCTAGCATATTTGTTTGTTCACCTGCAAAGTTGGCACGACCTCGAACACAGGTAAGATACACCTGACCTCGTCCGTGGGGCGTGATGTCACTCAAACCAGTCGGGTCAAGGAATGGTCACATTTGTATCGATATTGTTCTCAGCGATGTAATTTTATATTATTTATTTGAAACACTCAAATTTCTAAAAGTGTACACTAAATATTAAAGAATGCATTTCTCATTCGGAGCAAAAGCATTTAAAAAAAATTAATCACGTTTTGTTTTCTGTAGGTAGACCTTGACGTAAGCTGTACCCTAATACAGATTAACCACATCACTGATGCGTTCACATTTCAAATTTCTTCATAACTTTGTTAATTTCTTGATCCGTCGTCAAAACATTTTGAATTGATAGCTGTTCCACAAATGTACATAAAGGGACTATTTCCAGCGTTGTTAAAACTTTAGTTTCACAAGTTCTACGATATTTAAATGGTTGTATTTATTTTTAATCCTAGATACATCTGGATTTATTATTTTGAATCACTCTACTAATTATTAACCGAATTACAGCATGAGGTCGAAAAATGGAAAATCAGTCTGAAAATATTTTTTCGGAAACAAAATAACATATTATGCATCATTATACTTGGGAAAGAACACTTTCTTTCATGTGATGCTGAAATAATATATTTGTCATCCAGAACGTGAGGATAATCAAACATTTTGTGAAAATTTTAATGCAAAATACAAGATTTTTCATTCTTATTATTCTTGTATACCAAAACTTTTTATTGTATGAGGAGGTGGCGTTCTTTCAAATTAGTATGCAAAGATTCAGTTTAAAAAAAGTTGTTGAAAGTATTCACTTCGCACAGCAAAGTACCCTGTCTACCCAAAACGTTGAGGGCCTTAGACACTTCCCTGGCGTCTACCAGGAAGCAATGCTCCTGATTACAGGTAATTGGTTATGAGAATCGTTGAAAGCCTAAAATAAACCTTTCAGTGCATGTTAGGTCACAAAAAACAATCAAAATTCAGCTTTGTATCATCACTTGGCGTGATTGATAAAGTCTTTATTTATCGTGGGAGTAGTTTTATGTTTTTTTGTTTCAAATATTTATACATTTCACCATCAGCGTTTTGTTTTTACGTTGTTTTAGGGGATATTTCATACTTATTTAATAGTCATCTCATAATAAAGAATAAATGTATTGATTTAGGTTGACATCGTATTTTCGAAAGATCTCGTAAATGATTAGGTACAAGAAATGTAAAAATTCACAATATAAAATGGCTTTTTGATATGCTGAATAAAAGTGGCATAGAATGCTCAAATGGAGATGTTAGTATTTGTCTGAAGGGCTACATAAGGTATCTGCGCAAAAGAGAATATAAAAAAGAGTGTTTGGAAAATAAAACTACAAGCATTTTTCCTCTCTTAACAATCAAGGGCCTGTTTTACGGGTCTTGTTTACATAAAAAGATGTTGTCTTTGTTTTAACAATTTTAATCCGAAGAGAAAAAAACACACACTTCTGCCTAAACGTGCTTGCATCAGTTAATTTTCGAACACTAATTGTGTTGTTCTGCGTCATGACGTGTATGCTCATTACATCGTATTGGCAATGACCTGAACCCATGTGAATAGGTAATCCTACAAGGAAGAGGCCCTTTCGATTCTCAGTTATTAAGTAGGTCGTCTGAAATAAGTGATGACCTTTTAGAAGTGTCGTACATCTTATCAAAGAATCAACCAGCCTTCATTCTCTTCTCGATTGTTCTCTCAGATGACCCTGGCAAAAAAAGCTTGGACAGGTTGGTCCTAAGAACAGTTTCTCAAAATGCATTTGTACTTGTTACCATTATTTCTTTCTTCTTCAGTATATACCAAAACTACACAGTACTCTTTTACTGCTTTGGGTTAAGATGAACACTGATATCTCTTGGAATCAGTGTTCCGCTCTTTTTTTGGCATTTCCCAGTCTAGTATTTCAAAAACCTTTCATTCTGTAAAACAAGATTTGAATAAATCTATAGTTCCAGTGTCCCTTTGTCCTGACCTTTTGAGTAGAGAACAGATACTTTCACACAATACTGTATTCTCAGAAACATTCTTTGGAGACAGAAGGACTGCCATACATATATTATATTCAAAAGAGTGCTGACCATAAGCTTCAGACACTGTCTTACTGTAGCCAGAAGAAGCGTAATTATTATAAATTTATTAGCATAGCTCTACCTGATGGCTACTTTTTTGACACCGAAGGACCATTCTCTGGAAGCCAAAGCGATGTAAGCATTACAAAAATCACCATTGACAATCTCACACAGTTGGAACAAGACGACAATGGAGTCGTTGATTGTGGTTTTAGAGATGTCCTGCCAATGATAGAGGCATCTGGTATTAATACCAGTATGCATTCATATCTTAAGCCTGGTCAGAGCCAACACTCTGTTCTTCAGACTAACATTGACAGGACAGTTACTAAATTCCGATAGATTGTAGAGTCTTGTTATGGCCGTCTTTAAGCAACAGTGAACTCGTCCTATTTGACTTGTTCCTTTCCTTTGTTCATATATTCCCCCTGTTGTGTCGATTTTGCGTTTGAATTATGTCTTAGTTAACACTTCGGTATTGTCTATCGGTTTTTGATAAGGTTACATATGTTTCTAGGTATGTTCGTTGTATCGGATACAGATCTAGTGTGTTTGGTCTGTGAATGTATAAAATAATGCACAAGAAATGAATTTCTCACTGAATGTGGCCTTTCTAAGACAATTTTTATTTTATTTTATTTTATACACTGTTTTGAATTTTCCATGTTTGAAAATTGACATCAGCAAGAGGTGGTTTTAAGGTCTAACTATCATCTTAAGTTAAGTCTAAAATCAAACTAACATTCTTGGTTAGGTCAAATGTCAAACTATCATTCTAGGTTAGGTAAAATGTCAAACTATCATTCTAGGTTAGGTAAAATGTCAAACTATCATTCTAGGTTAGGTCAAATGTCAAACTATCATTCTAGGTTAGATCGAGTGTCAAACTATCATTCTAGGTTAGGTCAAGTGTCAAACTATCATTCTAGGTTAGGTCAAATGTCAAACTTTCATTCTCTATCATTCTAGGTTAGGTCGAGTGTCAAACTATCATTCTAGGTTAGGTCGAGTGTCAAACTATCATTCTAGGTTAGGTCAAATGTCAAACTATTATTCTAGGTTAGGTCAAATGTCAAACTTTCATTCTCTATCATTCTAGGTTAGGTCAAATGTCAAACTTTCATTCTCTATCATTCTAGGTTAGTTCAAATGTAAAACTTTCATTCTAGGTTAGGTCAAATGTCAAACTATCAATCTAGGTTAGGTCAAATGTCAAACTATCATTCTAGGTTAGGTGAAGTGTCAAACTATAATTCTAGGTTAAGTCAAGTGTCAAACTATCATTCTAGGTTAGGTCAAATGTCAAACTTTCATTCTCTATCATTCTAGGTTAGGTCAAATGTCAAACTATCATTCTAGGTTAGGTCAAGTGTCAAACTATCATTCTAGGTCAGGTCAAGTGTCAAACTATCATTCTCTATCATTCTAGTTTAGGTCAAATGTCAAACTTCTCTATCATTCTAGGTTAGGTCAAATGTCAAACTATCATTCTAGGTTAGGTCAAATGTCAAACTATCATTCTAGGTTAGGTCAAATGTCAAACTATCATTCTAGGTTAGGTCAAGTGTCAAACTATCATTCTAGGTTAGGTCAAGTGTCAAACTATCATTCTAGGTTAGGTCAAGTGTCAAACTATCATTCTCTATCATTCTAGGTTAGGTCAAATGTCAAACTTTCATTCTCTATCATTCTAGGTTAGGTCAAATGTCAAACTATCATTCTAGGTTAGGTCAAGTGTCAAACTATCATTCTAGGTTAGGTCAAATGTCAAACTATCATTCTAGGTTAGGTCAAATGTCAAACTTTCATTCTCTATCATTCTAGGTTAGGTCAAATGTCAAACTATTATTCTAGGTTACGTCAAGTGTCAAACTATCATTCTAGGTTAGGTCAAATGTCAAACTATCATTCT
>NW_018407380.1:307902-340290 GCF_002113885.1 Mizuhopecten yessoensis | reverse complement strand
GCTAGTAGGTTCCTTGTGTTTGGAGTTATTTGGTAACCTGGGCTAGTAGGTTCCTTAAGTTAGGAGTTATTTGGTAACCTGGGCTAGTAGGTTCCTTATGTCTGGAGTTATTTGCTAACCTGGGCTAGTAGGTTCCTTATGTTTGGAGTTATTTGCTAACCTGGGCTAGTAGCTATAGGTTCCTTATGTTTGGAGTTATTTGGTAACCTGAGCTAGTAGGTTCCTTATGTTTGGAGTTATTTGGTAACCTGGGCTAGTAGGTTCCTTATGTTTAGAGTTATTTGGTAACCTGGGCTAGTAGGTTCCTTGCGTTTGGAGTTATTTGGTAACCTGGGCTAGTAGCTATAGGTTCCTTATGTTTGGAGTTATTTGGTAACCTGGGTTAGTAGGTTCCTTATGTTTGGAGTTATGTGGTAACCTGGGCTAGTAGGTTCCTTGTGTTTGGAGTTATTTGGTAACTTAGGCTAGAAGGTTCCTTATGTTTAGAGTTATTTGGTAACCTGGGCTAGTAGGTTCCTTATGTTTCCTTGTGTTTGTACCCAAGGAACTAAGACATAGTGGTGTTTGGAGTTATTTGGTAACTTAGGCTAGAAGGTTCCTTATGTTTGGAGTTATTTGGTAACCTGTGCTAGTAGGTTCCTTGTGTTTGGAGTTATTAGTAACCCGAACCGCTAGTATCTTTTGTCATGGTTTTTTTTTATATTACTGCTCCTCAAAAGTACAATGTAGCTTGTTAGTTCATGAGACTAGATGGTCCTCTTGTAACGTTTAACACTGTTACGTTTATCATGACGTTTGGCAGTGATAACAATTAAACCTACAACGTATTCGTTAAATTCTACTTTATAATGTTCACACAGACTTATTGTATTCATCAGATACAATACCTTATCTTCTAACCTAGGAATGCTATGTGTTAAATGCTAAAAGGCACTTGAAATATAACCCGGAATTAAGCTTTACGTGGGAGATTGTTTGTGTTGATTATTCTGTAGATCCGGGTTGTTTTTTAAGTTACATGCTAAATAAATCAATTTTGTTAATGTCAATACTGACCAAAGTAAAGGATATATTTAGTACACTTTTTAATACGCATTTTCCAGAAATGAGTTAATAGAAAAGATCAATAACGTTTTTGAAGTGTTATTCATTATCATATAATGTTGAATTAGGAAACCCTAGACAGCTAATATTCATTTCAGATATATTTGTTCATCTCGGCTTAATGTCTTACCTGATTAAGGACGAGTACATTTGCTAACGTTTAGTCGTTGAGTCAACACATCACCATGCATATGAAGTGTTGTGTCCCTACCAGGCTAACACTATTATCTAAGCTTTACCAACGATATATGTGTTGATGCGTGTAGATTGTGTGTCAGTGGTTGGTGATTTTTAAGATAGGATATGTGAACGTGACTTAAAAACAATCTGATCAAATCAAAGTGATATAAAGCCGTCTGTTGTTCGTCCTCACAGTGAAGTACCATACCACGGAAATCCATTAGAGTAAGAGAGCGTTATCAGTGACACTCTCACACCTAATATATCGATTACAGGTGAAAAGTTTACAGGAAGGTGGCAATAATAATGTCCTTGCATGTACAACCGAGGAATTTGGGGTACCTGTGTGGTACGTCTGACAAACTAAGGCATACTTCTGATACAATCACAGTGCAGTTACATTGCGAAATCCTATTGTCATGATGTTCTATGGTATCAAAGAGCCATTTTTGTAAAGAAAGAAAGAACGTAATATAACATGGAAATTCAAACCGAAATAGCAACAAAGATAGCACACTCAATACAAACTCAAAAATAAGATAAACTAATAACCCTGAAAATAGGCTTAAAACTTATCGGAAATTTAAATACAATAACAACTCTGAAATTAGGTAAAAAAAAATAGAATTCATCATCAGTCTTCACACTTTACTCGAAAATCTGATCACATTATAGCTCGGCCAATCACAATAAATGTTATCTTTTAGTCATAGTCAACACAGTGAGAATGCTTTGTGACATTAGTGTAAAACCATTCAAAGCGAATATGACTTGGTAAAGCTGTACAAGCGTAAATCGGGTTCGAATTCATAGTCAAGATTCAGAATATGACCAAATGCCTATAGCTAGGTGCTTCAGTATTCGAATATAGCGAAATGTGCTGTCTGCATTCTTTAAAATATATTCAATTTTTTTCTTTGTCCCCTAGAGGTTCTGTGTCAAAGCTGTAAGACCCCTAACCAAGATTTTTGGGTAAGAGATAGGCTTCCGCCACTTTCTACATATTGTGCCAATGTTAACAAACAAAATAATGGATTCCTTTATTCTAAAAGATACAAACTTCTAGCTTTGCCAATGGAAGAAAAAAGATAGGTTCCTTTATTTTAAAAAATCGTTTTCAAAACTTACATCTCGGGAAGCAACATCAAGCTATTGTAGGACAGCACGATAAAACAAGAGTAGTAGGATGGGTTTCAGTTTGAAAACAATTAATTTTATAACAATAGTTTTCCTTTTTACATGAGGTTTTTAACGATACCAGAATTATATGTAAATATACGTACCCGATTTTCCAACTTTTTCGCCTCCAAGAACCACAACTCTGAGGCTTGTCATGTTCAGCTTCATTGGTACCCGTGGTAATCAGAGTTTACAAACACTGACTGACCGTCCCTAACCAATAGATGGTGACTGCATCCTTAGTGTCACTGGTTATGATTCTGGCTTTGTATGGATTCGTTGTTATTGTTTCAAGTTAGAAATGGTCATGTGTTTCAAATACTGCCAACGCGAAGAAACCACGAACGATTCACTGTCAAACCATCGGTTCAAAATGTTTTCCATCGGCTAGTAATGAAGGCATTGTCATCCTATATCACATTAACACATAGAAAACCAATTGTTGATTTGAGATTGAAAGTTAAGTCAAGATAATAAGACACAATTTTCTTCAAATTCACAGACTTTTTTTAGTCACACTTACTATAAAAAGGGTTTGCCTGTGCCCCCGACCGTTGTTCCCAATGCTCTAAGATTAGGTCCACCTGACACGCAGGTATAATGTCAACATAGGGACCACGTGATCTCAGGTGTAAAATACCGGTACGTCTAATTCCCGTAGTGTATCCCTACCTGTGTACAGGTATACGTCTGCTCTCTATTACACCTTTACCTAGAGTTAACGAGACACTTCATCAAACCGCGTCCCATCTTCTACAGATCATAACTGCGTCAGTTTCAAGTTGGTTTGTTGATATAGTGAAAATGTTTATGTAGTTCGATTAGGGAAACTTTATAAAAGATGTAATTATAATAAACTTTCCCGAATGGCCTGATTCAATATAGATTTAGATTAACTACACAGAGTCTGGTGTTTCGCTTATAACGTTATCTCCCGTACGGATAACCAGGTGTAGCATTATATAATCCTTGTTGGTTTAAGCTCAACTTTAAGCCGAGGTATTATTGACTGTAGTTATCTGGAGTGGTAGGCAAGAAAGTAATTTCTATTTCCATTTATAAATGTTTAATTAATACTATTAAATTAAAATCCTACGATATGTTAACATATCAAACCACATTTTGTGTTGATATAGATGATGTTAACACCTGACAAAACGTTGAACTGCATGGAATGTTGATTAAAGTTACCTATTGTGATATAATGTGGTCCACTACTGTGTGACAAAACACAGTGTGGCTGGCCCCGGTTACGACGGTACAGCCTACATATAAACCTAAAACCTTAATTATAGGTTGTAACCTAAACAAACACGTAATAACAAGTATAAGTGATACCTTTATTAGTGCACACTAATTATATTTATTTATTTTGAAATCTTCCCAATACTTTCGTACATGTTGGAATTCTTATTATAGAAACAGGTAAGGATTCAATAGACATATCTTAAATAGTTTCGCGTATTTGTACACCAGAAGGAATGCATGTTTATTTGAATTAAGTCCATGTCAATCTCGAGATACTTTACAGCGACAAGAACAGGTGTACGAATTAAGGAATGTCCGATCGATCACATTCAATTCTATCAGGTAATTGAACAGGTAATCAGGCATACCTGTGCACAGGTGTATCCCGCATACTACACATACTTCCATGTATGTAATTTTCGGCCTGAGAGGAAAGTAATAAACATGTTCATGAGGCTATTGAGTTCTTTAATGTGTATAGAAGTCAAATATGCCCTTTACGTTAGATTTTGATAAAGAAAATAACAATAAAAATAAATACTTTGGCGAAATGGAATATTCGGGAACTAATTTATGTTTGTATATTTGAAAAAAGGACGAGATATAGATTTGAAACGAACCCAAAATTTGAAAACAATGCATTTAGCTTTAACTACAAATATCTCCGTGGGAATGTAAAGTGTGAGCTGATCATTTGTACTGGTCAATGGGAAAACACTGTTTAACAAGATATACAAGCTACGAAGTGTATTGCTAATAGATAAAATAAACTGAATAATTTTTATGTACGTAGTAATATACATGTCTTGATATGGATATGTTCCTTTGTTCATCCGATGTATAAACAGTTCGCCTGACACCAGTGTTCACCATACAGTGGTCTTCTTCAATAAAACAGGCCGTTCTCGACTACACCACATACTTGTTTGTTTTAGTAGTGCTCCCTAAAATTTTCATTATTTCCCTGTAATAAAAAGATATCCAAGACTTTACATGACTGTGGTACAGGTATCGCTCCTCAATTTTAATGAATATTAAAAAGTAACCCGGAATATTCAAACGGGTGTCAGGACCCCGAGTTAGAGCAGCCCAGGTCGTTGTGGTTCAGTAACGTTAAAGCCCAGTGTCATAGACACCTGTAGTTTATCGTGTGTCCCGCCCTGTACAAGGGTATCTAAGGCATCAGGGCACCATTTAACACATATATCTAAACGTTAGAATTGTTCTGTGTCGATTTATTTAGCCAAACTAAGAGTCAGTATCCTCTTAAATTAGGGAACTCTTTTCACAACTTTTAATGTTAAAATATTTTATGTCTTTAGAACCTTCATTTAAATAAATGAGCGATTTGATGTCGTGTCAGTTGCTGATTGACATTCACAGATCTACTTATAGTGAACAGTCGTCTTTGTTGCATTTAATTCCATTAGAATAATTAACGTACTATACTAAGGCTTGTTGGAATTCGTATGTGATCTTATGAGTTCTATATCATTAATTTTAACGTATTGATAAGTTTCCATTTCAAATAAAACACCACAGGTTGTATGTTGAACACGTTGCAAAATATAAAAAAAATAACATGTTTTAATAATGTTAATTTTATCCTATTTTCCGTATTAGTTGGTCTCGAATAAAATATGAAAATATTTGTAAGGAAATCTGTCAACTACTGTCCAAATACTTTGATAGTTTATATATTTCAGAGTTGTGTATTTCTGCTGGCTACATTCTAAACGAGATTTGAAAATGATTAATTAATTGGTAGACGTACAGATAGCAGTAGAATGGTACATTTTTATTTTAAAATAATCTAAATACTATGCTATACATCTAGCCATCTGGCTTGTTTGATAGGGGATGGAGTCTCTCAGTAAGGGTTACATTCTACTATGTACATCTGAACCTTGTACTTCGTGCTAGGTAGGTGACTGTGTCTCCCAAAGGAGCTAATATTACACATTTTAACCTTGTACTTCGTGCTAGCTAGATGATGGTATTTCCCAAAGGAGCTCACGCTACAAATCTGAACCTTGTACTTCGTGCTAGCTAGGGGTCGGTGTCTCCCAAAGGAGCTAACATACCACGCTTTAACCGTGTACTTCGTGCTAGCTAGGTGACTGTGTCTCCCAAAGGAGCTAACATTACACATTATAACCGAGTACTTCGTGCTAGCTAGGGGATGGTATTTCCCCAAGGAGCTTACTCTACAAATCTGAACCTTGTACGGCGTGCTAGCTAGGGGATGGTTTTTCCCCAAGGAGCTTACGCTACAAATCTGAGCCTTGTACTTCGTGCTAGCTAGGGGGTGGTGTCTCCAACAAGAGCTTACATTACACATTTTAACCGTGTGCGATGTGCTAGCTAGGTGACAGTATCTACCCGAGAAGCTTGCATTATATATCCAAACCATGTACAGTGTGCTATAATGTAGCTAGAGAAACGTGTATCCCCTGGAAGGACCTAAATATGACAGCGGTGACCCTTATCATGCGCATGTGATATGATACGTGCACTGTGTTTGAGAGAACGACTTACCTCTAAGTATAGTCATAATGACTTGTGTTATATATAATTCGTATATCGTTTCTTAACATCGAAACATAAACATATATGAAATATTACAAATGAAAGGAAAAATCAGAGATAAAACAAAGTATATCAAAAGATGTTTATAAGATAAACAGTCTGATATGGAAATGAAGAGGGGAATTCGGAGGTCGTGTTTGTGATGTAGGTGTAAACGCTTCTGACAAATCTAGCAGTAAAGCATATGTGTTATAATAGATACAGTATCCAGCTGATGTTTATAATGAATCAGCGTTTTTCTCCATCGTGTCAAACAGTTTACATTATCCTTTCTACTTTAAGTTTGAAAATGCAGTTGGTTCAATTTGAACGTGTAAAGGACTTGTAGGAAATTAGTTTAACATGTTGGAGCGATATTAAAAGTCACACGACCTCGATGATCGGGAACACAAGGATGATTAATTAACATGTCTGTGTTAGCTTTGTACCAAGTCTTCCTCTACATCACATCTTTAATTGAGTAAGTTTTCAGTTTTTGGACCCCCGATGTTATTATTGATATGTGTATAATTCACCTGTAAGTGCTAAAATGTTTTTCAACCTTGGAAAGCTCACAGGAGGTAAGTTAGTCGACCAGATATCTTTCCATCTCGAACCTAAACGTGCGAACATGACGTAGTATTTCCTAAAGCTAGGTCGCAGTTGCCTTGATGAGGATCCCTTTGCGATGAATTTGTTCTGTCATCGTTTTAAAGTTTATGCATGCACTATTTGGTGCTTTTTAAATCAACCTGCAAATTGAGTCTCATATCTTCGTCGTAGTAAAGACTGTTTGAGAAAAGAACAGCTTCTGTTTATTACCATGCACTATTTAGATTATTATTTTTTTATATATTTTCGGTTTATTTTTTATGATACACTATGTAAACAATGTTTTCCTCTGAATCATAAAGGGACCATATTTCTTTAAAGCAATCTTAGCTTCATGACATGTTAACGTAAAACCTCACAATGTGGTTAACAAAATAGATTACAAAAGAATCTCCTACCTAAAAGCAGATAGAAAATTCATGATGATTATCTTACAAACTGTGTATCAGTATATTTCTCAAAAACAATATAATTTGAACATTTGAACAACCGGAAACTGCTGAAGTGCAATTCTCTACTGCGTCTTTGTTTATAGTCATGTAATTGTATTGGTTGTAGTAGTGGTATTGTTATTAGATTTCTACACAGATACAATGAATGTGTTATTTCTGCAATAACCTAATATTTGCATTTCTTTTGTTCAGTCCTCACATAAACCTACCGACCTAAATGATTGTTATAATCAAATAACACCGAGAACTAGTACACGTGAATGTTTTTTAACTGGAAACTGACCGGATGTTCCGTCAAACTATGTGAGTGATCGGGGACCAATCATGATTTGACGTCTGACAGAACTAGCAACCATAGAACGCACTACTTGTCCCTGCAAAATAGCTGTTCCGACAATTTGTAAATTATTTCATTTGAAACAAAAGAAACGACCAGATAATGTTATTTGTGCTGATTTGAACATAAATAAAGGGACTGAAATGCATCTTTTTATCATTTATTTGCAACATGGTTGTTTTTAACTCAATCCCGTTCAAACATATGCATTACCGCGCATCTTTCAGCGGACCTGTGTTCCTTATATCATAAGATCCAATTCAATGCCTATATTCACGTGCTAATGTATACAACGGAACGGGTTCGTGGTGTCTCTCCTTTGCTTTTGTATCCTAAATTACAGTTGATGCATTCATATCATTATTTGGGTCGGATTGTATCTTGTTTTTGTGTTGACGTTGTGGTATTTTTCTATTGTACTTTATACAAATAAACTAGAACTAAGATAAGATAATGCATCATAGAAAAATTGCACAGATTTTCCACTTTGTTATTACCCCTTAGTATGACCAATATCAAACGAATCCTAGAATGGTGTACCTAGGTTTCATGTAATCTACGAAGACGCGGCTTTCTGAGGCTATACACCCTTTCAACTTTGTTAAAAATTTGAGGTTCATCTTGTACTTTGTAAAAGTCACGGTACAAATAAAACCGTGGTGACCTTGTTGATAACTTCTATATATATTTGTCCTCATTGTTAGACCTCACTTCACGAGACTTACAAGGCCGAGTGGTTTGATGTCTTCGTAACAAAGGGTATTAGAATTACCCAGGTATACGATATACACAACAAAGTCGTTAGAGCACGGGTTCAACATTCTGCTGTATCATTCTACTACACCAGTAATGTAACGCCAATGTAAACATCATCATATGTAGCCTGTAATGTATGCTAATTTAGATGATACCGTTTTACGCCTATCTGTACGATTTAATTAGATTCGACCTTAACATTTAAAGCGATTGTAACGACGTACATTGTCATGAAATAAAAAGTAATGTGTTCGTATAACGTAAAAAATATGGTATATGTTCGGGTTTTTTTACATTGTTGGCTCTTAGAGAGAGGTTTTGTGGTCAAAGTCGTAAACTTATGTACAAATTTAGACGCAAACATTTTTATAAACAATTGTTAAAATATGATATTTCGTCAGGCCAATTATGCTATTCGTTGACCCGTAAGTTGCCATGTGGACATTAAAACCTATGTGTATTTAAATGATTATTCATTCTATACTTTGGCTCAGTTGTTATTTGTTGATGTGAGTTTTAATATTAGTTAATAAGTGTAAGTAACCTTTAATTGCCCTAGCTGATTTTTAGTGGCCGATGACAGTTACCAGTTGAAGATATGCTTAGACATAGTTGATGATGTAATTCTAACGATTTTTTAAGTGGTAGTCC
Organism: Mizuhopecten yessoensis; assembly: GCF_002113885.1. Lineage (NCBI taxonomy): Eukaryota > Metazoa > Mollusca > Bivalvia > Pectinida > Pectinidae > Mizuhopecten > Mizuhopecten yessoensis. The sequence continues at coordinate 331,203 of NW_018407380.1, read as the reverse complement.
ACATTTAGCATGCTTATGTGGCAATTTGTTTAGAACTTGGTTTTTTTCTGTCCATTTCATCAGTTGTCAGAGCACCGTAATTTCTAAAGTAAGAGACGAAGTACCGCTGATTACTTCTATTTCATTATGTCTGTGTGAGTAAGCAGATGTTCGGGGATCCTTAAAGTGTACAACGTATGTGTAAGTCATGAGATGTACGGAGATCCTTTAAGTGTACAATGTCTGTGTAAGTCATGTGATGTTCGGGGATCCTTTAAGTGTGGAAAGACCGTGAAAGTTATGAGATGGACGGTGCGCCTTCAAGTGGTTGGTTTCAGTATGCGTTATGAGATGTACGTTGCACTTTCAAATGGACGATTTCAGATTAAGTTATGAGATGTACGGTGTAATTTTAAGTGGACGTTTTCAGTGTAAGTTACAAGATGTACGGTGCGCCTTCAAGTGGACGATTTCAGATTAAGTTATGAGATGTACGGTGCAATTTTAAGTGGACGTTTTCAGTGTAAGTTATGGGATGTACGTTGCGCCTTCAAATGGACGATTTCAATGTGCGTTATGAGATGTACGGTGCGCTTCAAGTGAATAATTTCAGTGTAATTTATAAGATGTACGGTGCGCCTTCAAGTGGACGATTTCAGTGTAAGTTATGATATGTACGGTGCAATTTTAAGTGGACGATTTCAGTGTGCGTTAGGAGATGTATGGTGCAATTTTAAGTGGACGATTTCAGTGTGAATTATGAGATGTACGGTGCGCCTTTTTGTGGACGATTTCAGTGTAAGTTATGAGATGCACAGAACGCCTTTAAGTGGACGATATAGCTGTTAGTTATAAAACGGACGGAATGCCTTTAAATATTTGATTTGCCTGTCCGATACTATAATAGCACGGTACGCTACCACACTTCACAAACCACAACAATTTCCGGGCTTGTACATGTACAGACAACCGCTCATTACCATAACAGACGTGTTAGGTTTATCACAAAAATGTACGTATTTTTACCGTATTTTGTCAGCAAATTTACATTAGTGTGTTTTATTACGTGAACTTTGTCTGTACAGAGCAAAGCACTTGTTGATCTGAAAACATTACGATACATTTAACATGGATAATTCTTTTTTGGGGGGGATAAAAATAAATACAAACTGTGTTTTGTAAACCATAAATAACATTACAAGCGTCACAATCTTGGATATTTGAAATAAATACTCTCCCTCCCATTGTGATAGCTTGTTTCAGTAATACACTATACCACACACATACTACACATATATTGATAAGAAAACACAGTATGCCGTAAATAAGCCCGAGTTTCCTCTGGCACTAACACTAGACTTAGACATTTTGACATGTTATGCCAGAGGGAACTTGGACTAGTCGTAAACTAACACACCGTACGTTATTAACAAATCAATCTTTTGTTGTTGTTTTTTCCATTTATTTTCGAAAACATGTCTTGTCCATGACTTCAAAGGAATGTTGTTGTGGGGGAAAAACATATTAAATGAGTGACACAGATAACTTAAGGTCTTGTCGAATTGATGAAACAGAAATGTGTCCGAAAGATGTACGTTGTTTACGTTTGACGTAAATTAAAATGTAAATAATATTTATTTTAAAATTGGGTGTGTTATCAAAGATCAATGTTTCTTATAATTCGGAAGTACGTTACACGGCTGTAAACTGTGAAGATAAGGGTAACGGTGATTTATCGGTGTGATGTAATGTAATGATAATGTGGGCCCCCGTCTAGGCGGATATGGCGACCGGACCTACACTTTCAGAAGCCTGTTATCAACAATGAGTCATCTAATGTCTTCATAGATAACATCGATTTCTTACTTTTATAGACATCATTTTGCTTTATTTAAAGTAATAAAATATAGCAACAAATACAACATATAACGCATTCAAGCATATTCAATGATTACAAAATATAGATACGAAAGGCTTATACGTTTGTATACAAATAAGCTTTAATGAATATCAAAATTTATATAGAAATAAACACGACATTTCCAGCATAACTGTGATTAGCTTATATCTGTTTCCCTTTATTCAAGGACGATAACTGGATTTTGTCAAGGAGGGATTTGGTTGTTGATTTGGTTTGTTACAACACCACATAAAACACAGTTATGATTAAAAATGCAATAGTGTTCTGATTACATTGCAAACTCTACATAGAAATGACAAGAAGTATAACGCGAAATAAAAAATACTTATAAGGCATTGACAAAGCTCTAAAGTACTAAACATTAAACCGTAAGTCTAGTATGTCAACTAATTATTACTCATCAAAGTGGCTTAGTGCTTGGTCGGCGCTACACGTTAGTATACCTAATTCTACTACGTTTGCGATGTAATGACACTTTTCATTGGTTAATAACCAGATATTTTTTGACGATAGACTATGCGCGTGCAAGCAGACCAACGCTCTTCTTAACACATCCCCCGCAAAATGACAATAAGCGAGCCGCGGGACTGGTTTCATGTGTCCAATGAGAGTACACACATTTAATTTGGTATATATTTGAATATTTGCTAGCGGACAAACACTAAAGGTTGCTAAATATACTTTAAATCTGTCAAGCTTTACTGTTAGAATGTTCCGCCTAACTTTCCCGAAAGAGGCTTGAAATAGTATTTGTAAATCTGTCAAATGCTGATTTCATGTGTTGGCGAGCGATGTCGATTGATTAATTGAAATAAACCATGACGTCAGTGTTTATTGTAGATGGCGACAAAAGAATCCGTCTCACAAATAACCAGGTTAATTGACAAAACAAGAAATCTATCCACAGGGTGAAAAGTGCAATAAAATTAAACACGCAAAGACAATTATAAGCGCGCGCATCAGAACAACCAAATTAAAATAATCAGATCATCTTGTTCACCTTGCCTATCATATGTGTATGAACACTGAAGTAGACACGGAAAGACTTTCATTGTATTTAACTTGGTAGAATAGATATAATCAACAAACGCATCATTTGAAAATTTTGGTAAAATAATTAACTTCGCCGCTAGGAATTTGTCAATTATTTTGTCCAATATTTTCTCACCGTCGTTATATATTCCACTATAATACACGTACATACATGAAGGCTGACTATTTCTTTAAGATGAACTTTGTGGTCATTTGATTATTTCAAATGCTTAAGAAGCTTCATTTTAATGTTGAAATTTCAGTGCCGTTAAAATATTCATTACAGCAATACTTTTCCATGTTTAGGAATGTGGTGGGCTATTTATGTTGTTGTGCTGACTATTTCTTGGGAATTATTTTTAATTCAATTGTTCTAAATATTTCAACTAAATGCAGTGTGATTTATAGTAGATATAATTCACTTTTATCAAAAAGCAAATATGATGCATCTTGCATTTGAAAACTATGTTCCGTTTAAGGTACTGTTCCTAAAAGGTCACCTTTACATCCTACACTAAGCACAGCTGTTATCAATTAATGATTTTTGATACACTTTACAGTAACGTTAACGAATATATAAATCTGAACCAATATGGATAGCTGACAAATAATAAAAATACATATAATACAAAATAAATCTTTCAAAATCTCTCCCTTAATATTCTCCTTTTCTTACAAATGATATACATGTAAGATAATGTTTCTATTTATATAAAACATAACGTTATACATCGTCGTTTGAAAAAGATAACATTTATCAATTAATCTATAACAGTTACCAGTTATGCAGATACAGTAAAAGTAAGCATACACTGTGTAAGAGGGACTTGGATAAAATACTACAAAATACGGATTAAATACACCAGCTTATCAGATGTTAGGCATATATGCCGATATTGGGCAAGGATTCATGATTTTATGTTGGGGACGAGGCTTTGACCGGTAACTCCTGACTTCGTATCGGGGATGAGATGTACTGAGTCACTGGCTTGATGTCAAGGAAAAGGCTTGCTCAGTTTCTAACTCCTTCTTCTTACGAATTCTATGATAAGCTATCACATTTTCGTTAGTTCAAACAGTTTTCAATTTTAATGAAATCAAAAAGAGTGTGCTAGCAGAAGCCAATAGCACGTCACGTTCATTGTTAACGTGACGTCGTATAAATGCTGTCATATTAAGTAAGACATAAAAAGTACGTGATACAATACTTTTTTCTCTCCTATATCCAGTCATTCACCTTTCCAGTGCATCACAACCCATACTAGTTATCAATAGAGGAACAAAGGAGAGTAACTCTGGTGGTAAATAATACTCATTCATATGTAATGGGTTGTGATAAGGTCATTCATCCCCAGATATCTGAAGGGTTTTGCTCCAATTTATTATCCCCTCGTTAGGAATTCCTGTCTTCCAACATTACTTATAAAAGAGTCTGATAATCCTACGCTCCTAGCTTGTATTGTATGTATATAAAATTCATCAAAGCTTTGTAAAGTTTTCCAGGGAGGTAAAACTTGTTGTTGAGGCATTCAGACCCAGTGTGAGTTTCGACGGTGATTTTTCTAGTCTGCGAACAAAGAAAACGGTAAAGGGTTAGTTTTAATGCATGTAAAACTAAAACTGTACGTTAAAGATTTCTTATTTCAACCATTTCGCCAATCATACTGAAAGTCTCCTTTGCATTAAGTAATGAAGATGATGACTGTTGAATTAAGCACTACATGAAATCATTCAAAAAATGATATAACGTAGGTCAGCATTTGGATTTTCTACATTAATATACGTACTTTCCGAAATTTTTAGCATCTTCGATAGTTTCCGGGAGTTTTCGTTCGAGTGTTTCTGGTAAAAGGAGTGCCAACAAGCCTGCTGCGACTGATGCCCCACCGAAGATCACCAATGGGAGAGCTAGTCCAAAATTACCTCCAACCAATTGTCCCTGTATTCAAAGTGTAACGATTCATTAAATTATCATTTATGTTCAGGTGATACAAGTTTCAAGTTAGTAGGTTAGCAATAATAATTTTAAAAAGTCATAGTTAAGAAGAATAATATAAAAAGCATCTATTTTGATATTATTTAATTAACAGAAACTGCTAATTTGTATTGAGATAAATGTCTAATAATTGTCTAAAGGCATCCTACCGATTGTGCTACGTATGGAGCCGCCATCCCTCCAAAGCGTGCCACACAGGAACTTGCTCCCATGCCGCCATTTCGGACTATGGTAGGGTACAGCTCGAGAGAGAACACATATATCACCCCAAAGGCAGCCGCAGCTCCGAACTTTCCAATCATCGACAAGGTCAAGGTCAACGGCATCAGATCTTGAATAGCAAATTTTGTCATAAAACGTTTCATTTGAAATCTGTTGAAGCATTGCTAGTGAATATGAAGGTAAGCGGTAATGAAGAGGAATCTGTAGTACCCTTTATTCAAATTCAGAAGGGTGTTTACCATCGACTGGGTCATAATGTGTTTTGATACTTAAAGACAGCGCTTCATGAATGTATCTGAAAGTGAAATTGACAAGGTTTGTGTTACCAGTCCTGACAAGCTTTTCAATAATTAAGGCCACATATGAAAACAAAACACAATGTAGACAGAAAAGGAAATACAACTGTAAATCTGACATTTTAAACTGTCTTTATATTCCCTCATAATTTTGATACCAGTCGATAGGTCCAGTTCTGGTGTACAACTTAATGTGTGTTAAAATGGTACACTGCCTATAGACATGAAAGGGAATGCTGCTTCAAAATCCTGTGAGCTATTGGTATTTCTATATAATTTCAATTGATATAAGTCATAGTCTGAACTCTTTGTAATTTTTATGATTGTTACTTTAATTTGATCGTTCCGGACTGCAATACGCAATCGCGGATGCATACCATCGCCTCCAAAAAGAACCGGAAATATGGTACACAGACATGCGATTCCGGCGGTAAGCATACACGCGCATTGAAGCTTTTGCCGGCCCCAGCGGTCGAGCAAGGCTATGGTAGCAGCACCGGCGGGAAATTCAACCAGTGCCATGAGAAAGAATCCGAAGAAGAAACTGTCGCTGAGCTTACCAGCATGCATCGTCACTCCATAATAGACCATGCTGACAACGATCCTATAGAAACAGAAAAGAGCATTGCACATATTTAAAAAAAGGTCTTGGTGAGTGAATGTGATATAACATATGTATTAATATTTTGTTTTCAGCGGTTTAGAGTTGAGACACCGGTCATTTGCACTCTTTGCTTGACAACAGACGTTTTCGAAAACTTGCAAAATATGTTTTCAATTTCTGTTTGTGTTCAAAACAAACTTAGTCTTTTGTATTAATACTTGTTTGCTATCACATTTTATTACATACAAAGTAAAGCAGGTCCTTATCTTGTAACAGGGTCATTTTCTCGGCAATGTTATATCGCAATTTACTGCCAGTATTGGAAGATGAGTAACGCTCCAGGCTTAACAGTTAACTACATGCCAGACAATTTACCCTTCACTTGCGAAAATTGATTTTTTTTTTATATAAACACCTCAATATTACAAACTCAAAAAACTAAACTGAATAGCATCGTTCATAAACGTAGAAACTTACAAAAACAGTATAATTTACTGTAACATTATTCCACATACAAAACAGTATATTTTACATTTCAGCGTACAAAACCGTGTACTCTACCACAATACACTCTAAAACTCCAAAAACTGAACAGAACAGTATACTGTTCAGTAGGATATTTTACAAACAAAATAATATATCGTGCTGTTGCACACTTCAAAATACTTCCAAAATTGATATAACACTGTGACCGTTACTTAATTTGAAATGCCTTCAAAACTTACCAATTAAAAAACAATATCATGGTCCTGAAGAATAACACCTTACTCGTGAAGAGGTGCCAGAGTTGTCCCCCTTCGGGCGCGTCTAGTGTTTTCTCGTCCACAAAACGTTCAGAGGTTTCCACTTTATTGACTTTGGCTATTCGTTGCAAGATTTCTTCAGCCTCGTCATAGCGGCCCTGACTTATCAGCCAACGCGGGGACTCGGGTATAAACCTATATATATTAAATATATATCTGGCCTTAATATTTGTTACTTCAGATAAGTGGTGAAAACAATACAAAGACAAACCGAAAGGAAACACAACCGCAAGGAATGGAGAGACGTCAAAACAAAAGAAAACAATCATAATTGTCTGCCAATAAAACGGAAACGAGTTGGAAAGGATGTTCCTTCATTATTTTGAAAATTACAAATATCGGTCACGTGAATTTAATCTCAACTAAACCGTCAAAAACTTAATCATAGGCGCAGAGTTTCCAGTTTCCTATAGTACTGATCATGACATTGTGTACAAAAATGCATAAAGAGCAGTTGAGATGGTAAGCAGTGATGCGTCTAATTACACTGTGTCCAGAGACAGCCTCATTCCAGTACAAGTCTTCGTTGCTAGGGATACGATACTGAAAACGTTGTTATGCAATTATCATGAACATATGTTTTAATTATACACATTGTCGGTTAGATATTAAGTATATAACAGAATGATTTACTTATAAAAATAAATCATAAAAAGGCAATAAGTTATCTCAGAGTAAAATTCATCTCCTTTAAAACATACTGAAGAGGAAACAAAACAAATTGAATCAAAATGTACCTACCACCAATAAAGCATGTAGAATGAACAGGGAATGGCCACCGCTAGTTGGATCCACTTCCAGTGTCTGAGGAGGTAGCCCACCCCGGCGAGGTACACTAACCCAATAGCAAAGAATATGTGGATCACGATCCCCGCCCATATCCTCTTGCTTGGCCCCACCAACTCCAGACCTATAAGTGAGCACAGATTAACGTAAAATAAGATAATAAACTAATTATAGATAATGTATACTTCCTTAGCTGTGCTTATCATCTTGTAAGTTATAACCGGGTTTTCAACATAATTGTGTCAATGTTAATAGATAGTGTGTGATGACACTGATATCGAGTCAGTAATAACATGGTATATACATGTATTATCAGCAAAGCTTTTTATGTACGATGAGAAGAACTATTTATAATCACATTAGTACATGTACTCGTTTCCCAATCATCACAATCAAATATGTTTTGTAATAGTACATATTAAGTTACATGCATACAATATGGTTAAAATAATAAATGTGATGACATATACACAACTTGTGTAATTATGTAAATGAGTGCATAAGCGCGTACCGTGGACACAACAGACCATGAAGAGACCATGTATGGACGCTCCTACAATAAACTCGAGCATGAGGAAGCTGTAGAACTCGGGTGCAAAGGCGGCGCTGACAGAGGACGCCACCAGCACGACGGAGGTGATGGCGAACGTTTTCTTACGGCCAATACTGTGGGAAACCATAAAACAATTTCAGAAAAAGTGTTACATTTCATTTTATCTGTTAATGTTTCTCACAAGGACCCATCAATTGTTGGCCAAGACAGAATGCATGTTTACAAAATATCTCATCAATTTATATAAAAAGTCATTGACGTAGGGACAATTGTTACATGAAAATCTGCTTAGACTTCAAAAAGATTGGGACAACACAACACGTCAATATGCGGATGTGGTCTTTATTTCAAACGACATGAAAATATACAGCCCATCATTCATTTGAAGTGATATGCGAAAATCATGTTACACTAGTGTAATGGCAGATGAAATTATGTAATATTGTTCACATGGAAAATTCGTAATTATAACAGGAGTGGAGCCAACAAATGTATGGCTCCAGGTTGTCCTTGACATGTTTTTTTATTATCGTTTTCCGAGTATATAATAAACATAAGCAGTAAAGTAAATATAAAAAATTAGGAACGGATTGATAATACGGGAAGTATACACTAGAATGTCACAATGACAGCTTTCTGACAACTTACTAATCCGACAGCATACCAAATCCCAGGTCGCCTGCCAGTACCCCGACGTAGAATAACATTTGACTGTGAGAGGTCTTCAGGGAGTCGCTACACAGTAGACCATGCTACGGGGAAAGGGAAAAGCCTTGTTTAAACATTCATTTATAATAACTGGCTTGAAATTACGCGAGAGATAAACATAGAGAGGGGAAGGAAGGAAAAGGGGATGGGATCGCATTCGAGTGATAAGGAGAGCGTGCGCACCCTATGGAGGCACAGGAGACAGAAGACAGACAAAACTGAGAGAGATATGGAGAGAGAGAAAAGGGGAGGAAGACACAGATACAGATAACATATGCTATTTATCATGGAGAGTGTATTATGAATTGTTATCTTAATGGAAATATCTTAACGAATTGCAAAACACGTGTTCAATATATATGTTAATTGTTTATTGTGGTTGAGTTATGACGAGGTCGATTGACATGTAGAAATACGATCTTGCTATGAATAAATATGAGCACAGGACACTGTTCCTAATACTGGCATGACATTCGCGTGAAGGTTGATTACTGGGTCTACTGTTATTTGTATACGTCTTGTTTACGATAACAAACAGAAAGTATTATCTCAAATAAATAGTTCACCTCGTAGACAGTTTTGAGTTATAAGGGATTTTAAGGCATCTTTCCACTTTTATTGTATTTTACAAATGTTTAGACGCACGACAGAATTGAATTCTTCATACCTTGAGCAGCACAACTGATACGTCCTAAACCGACGAAATTACTAATTGGTGACATAAAGTTTTACTTGATTTGGCTTCTACATAGACTTACTTTATTATTCAAATCCTCCCTTCCTTACTTCGGGCTTCCAGGGAATATCAAAATGTATTGTACTCGTGTTGGTAGGTCAAATTATATTGCTTACAAAATCTTACACGTTCATCGTTAAAACTCTTAAAGTTGGGTTGTTTTTTTCAAGACGAGAACAATAAACTATTAATATAATTAAATTGCATGCTGTAACATCCTACCAGGATAGTGATTATGTAACGTAGCAGGCAAAAATAATTATCACCACACCAACATCATTATCTCCCACATCTCCATCACAGATTTTACCTTACGACACAATTTCTGTAGTATTTTGTTTGTCCTTTCATACCATTTGACAGCCATTCTACCCTTATTTCCTGTCGTTTTATGATAGCATGGTATCCTGTAGTATATTTGACTAATTCGTTAAATAAAACAAGTGCATATCATAAATATAATTCAATTCTTTACTTTGGATAACAAAAACTATTAGATTATATCATCACACACAATGACTACTCAATTTAGTACGTCATCTTTCGAACCATTCTTTGCATTTTGTCCAGACGTTGTCAGGTCGTCTTGGTAGAAAACCGGAAGCGGTCGGACATGACAAGGATTTGTAGCATAGCAGCAAATAATTGGGTTGTTTTCTTCGCAAAACGAAAATGTCGTATGGCGACGGTTCAGTACACAATAATAAATACTATCAATCAAACAATAGCTAACTATTTAGCCAATATGTTGTGTAATACCTCATCACTAACACAACGTCCTGGATTGGATTGTCTAAGTATTTTAAATAAAACGTCGATTCACTTAGCTTTTATACCATCGGTTATACTTGTTTCTGTTCCAATATAATAATATACATGTAATTTTATATATTAATTATTGGCCTTGTTTACAGAGGAGACATGAACATTTGTTTATCCACAGCGCAGCGTGTTATTTTCACCCATGGTATCATCCATGGCCAAAATGTCACTCGTCTGGTGTCCAGAGATTCATGTCTCCTACAAAAAACAATCATTATTCATTTATAAAGATTACCTGTGTTGCAAACGTTTCCTCGAATTCCGTCTTGTCATGTACCCATTGTTTACAAGTGGCCTTAGAAGCCAGGTCCTTGTCCGACGCCGCTAGGTCAGAGTAGTTGACAGGGGCTGGGTATGAGTAGGTGTTACACATGTCGTATTTCTGTGAACTGTCGTCCCCGGGGAGGGGGATGGTAACATTAACAAGCGCACGGTGGAAATCATTCTGTATTGCATACGTGTCGTTTGGATAGCCGGCGATCTTACATCTGGTTAGTCAGGAAACATATTATTTGTATAAAAAAAGAAACATTTTAATCTTTTCTACACATATCACATATAAATTTATCAACAATTATGATATGAGTTATAAAACCTAAAAAGGATATATTTTGTTTATCTTATGTTAGTGCGCAGTGGGTATTAATGTGGGAAAAAATCATAGTAACCAAAGAAAACCCACATGGTATATCACAAATCAGACATCTGTTCACTGATCAGTAGTCAACGTCTCTAATATTGCTGAAATTCCTGTTGATATTTTTCAATGACAATGAGAAAAAAGTGAAGAAAATCAGTAAGTCAAAATCAAAACAATATCGGATCCCAATGTCATCCTATAAAGACAATATCACCAAATGAAGAGACACCAAACCAGGTCAAAGATCTTATCAACATCTANTACGGTGCAATTTTAAGTGGACGATTTCAGTGTGAATTATGAGATGTACGGTGCGCCTTTTTGTGGACGATTTCAGTGTAAGTTATGAGATGTACAGAACGCCTTTAAGTGGCCGATATAGCTGTTAGTTATAAAACGGACGGAGTGCCTTTAAATACTTGATTTGCCTGTCCGATACTATAATAACACGGTATGCTACCACACTTCACAAACCGCAACAATTTCCGGACTTGTACATGTACAGACAACCGCTCATTACCATAACAGACGTGTTAGGTTTATCACAAAAATGTACGTATTTTTACCGTATTTTGTCAGCAAATTTACATTAGTGTGTTTTATTACGTGAACTTTGTCTGTACAGAGCAAAGCACTTGTTGATCTGAAAACATTACGATACATTTAACATGGATAATTCTTTTTTGGGAGGGGATAAAAATAAATACAAACTGTGTTTTGTAAACCATAAATAACATTACAAGCGTCACAATCTTGGATATTTGAAATAAATACTCTTCCTCCCATTGTGATAGCTTGTTTCAGTAATACACTATACCACACACATACTACACATATATTGATAAGAAAACACAATATGCCGTAAATTAGCCCGAGTTTCCTCTGGCACTAACACTAGACTTAGACATTTTGACATGTTACGCCAGAGGGAACTTGGACTAGTCGTAAACTAACACACCGTACGTTATTAATAAATTAATCTTTTGTTGTTCGTTTTTCATTTATTTTCGAAAAAATGTCTTGCTCATGACTTCAAAGGAATGAGTGTGACACAGATAACTTAAGGTCTAGTCGAATTGATGAAACAGAAATGTGTCCGAAAGATGTACGTTGTTTACGTTTGGCGTAAATTAAAATGTAAATAATATTTATTTTAAAATTGGGAGTGTTATCAAAGATCAATGTTTCTTATAATTCGGAAGTACGTTACACGGCTGTAAACTGTGAAGATAAGGGTAACGGTGATTTATCGGTGTGATGTAATGTAATGATAATGTGGGCCCCCGTCTAGGCGGATATGGCGACCGGACCTACACTTTCAGAAGCCTGTTATCAACAATGAGTCATCTAATGTCTTCATAGATAACATCGATTTCTTACTTTTATAGACATCATTTTGCTTTATTTAAAGTAATAAAATATAGCAACAAATACAACATATAACGCATTCAAGCATATTCAATGATTACAAAATATAGATACGAAAGGCTTATACGTTTGTATACAAATAGGCTTTAATGAATATCAAAATTTATACAGAAATAAACACGACATTTCCAGCTTTTAAAACATAACTGTGATTAGCGTATATCTGTTTCCCTTTATTCAAGGACGATAACTGGATTTTGTCAAGGAGGGATTTGGTTGTTGATTTGGTTTGTTACAACACCACATAAAACACAGTTATGATTAAAAATGCAATAGTGTTCTGATTACATTGCAAACTCTACATAGAAATGACAAGAAGTATAACGCGAAATAAACAATCCTTATAAGGCATTGACAAAGCTCTAAAGTACTAAACATTAAACCGTAAGTCTAGTATGTCAACTAATTATTACTCATCAAAGTGACTTAGTGCTTGGTCGGCGCTACACGTTAGTATACCTAATTCTACCACGTTCGCGATGTACTGACACTTTTCATTGGTTAATAACCAGATATTTTTTGACGATAGACTATGCGCGTGCAAGCAGACCAACGCTCTTCTTAACACATCCCCCGCAAAATGACAATAAGCGAGCCGCGGGACTGGTTTCATGTGTCCAATGAGAGTACACATATTTAATTTGGTATATATTTGAATATTTGCTAGCGGACAAACACTAAAGGTTGCTAAATATACTTTAAATCTGTCAAGCTTTACTGTTAGAATGTTCCGCCTAACTTTCCCGAAAGAGGCTTGAAATAGTATTTGTAAATCTGTCAAATGCTGATTTCATGTGTTGGCGAGCGATGTCGATTGATTAATTGAAATAAACCATGACGTCAGTGTTTATTGTAGATGGCGACAAAAGAATCCGTCTCACAAATAACCAGGTTAATTGACAAAACAAGAAATCTATCCACAGGGTGAAAAGTGCAATAAAATTAAACACGCAAAGACAATTATAAGCGCGCGCATCAGAACAACCAAATTAAAATAATCAGATCATCTTGTTCACCTTGCCTATCATATGTGTATGAACACTGAAGTAGACACGGAAAGACTTTCATTGTATTTAACTTGGTAGAATAGATATAATCAACAAACGCATCATTTGAAAATTTTGGTAAAATAATTAACTTCGCCGCTAGGAATTTGTCAATTATTTTGTCCAATATTTTCTCACCGTCGTTATATATTCCACTATAATACACGTACATACATGAAGGCTGACTATTTCTTTAAGATGAACTTTGTGGTCATTTGATTATTTCAAATGCTTAAGAAGCTTCATTTTAATGTTGAAATTTCAGTGCCGTTAAAATATTCATTACAGCAATACTTTTCCATGTTTAGGAATGTGGTGGGCTATTTATGTTGTTGTGCTGACTATTTCTTGGGAATTATTTTTAATTCAATTGTTCTAAATATTTCAACTAAATGCAGTGTGATTTATAGTAGATATAATTCACTTTTATCAAAAAGCAAATATGATGCATCTTGCATTTGAAAACTATGTTCCGTTTAAGGTACTGTTCCTAAAAGGTCACCTTTACATCCTACACTAAGCACAGCTGTTATCAATTAATGATTTTTGATACACTTTACAGTAACGTTAACGAATATATAAATCTGAACCAATATGGATAGCTGACAAATAATAAAAATACATATAATACAAAATAAATCTTTCAAAATCTCTCCCTTAATATTCTCCTTTTCTTACAAATGATATACATGTAAGATAATGTTTCTATTTATATAAAACATAACGTTATACATCGTCGTTTGAAAAAGATAACATTTATCAATTAATCTATAACAGTTACCAGTTATGCAGATACAGTAAAAGTAAGCATACACTGTGTAAGAGGGACTTGGATAAAATACTACAAAATACGGATTAAATACACCAGCTTATCAGATGTTAGGCATATATGCCGATATTGGGCAAGGATTCATGATTTTATGTTGGGGACGAGGCTTTGACCGGTAACTCCTGACTTCGTATCGGGGATGAGATGTACTGAGTCACTGGCTTGATGTCAAGGAAAAGGCTTGCTCAGTTTCTAACTCCTTCTTCTTACGAATTCTATGATAAGCTATCACATTTTCGTTAGTTCAAACAGTTTTCAATTTTAATGAAATCAAAAAGAGTGTGCTAGCAGAAGCCAATAGCACGTCACGTTCATTGTTAACGTGACGTCGTATAAATGCTGTCATATTAAGTAAGACATAAAAAGTACGTGATACAATACTTTTTTCTCTCCTATATCCAGTCATTCACCTTTCCAGTGCATCACAACCCATACTAGTTATCAATAGAGGAACAAAGGAGAGTAACTCTGGTGGTAAATAATACTCATTCATATGTAATGGGTTGTGATAAGGTCATTCATCCCCAGATATCTGAAGGGTTTTGCTCCAATTTATTATCCCCTCGTTAGGAATTCCTGTCTTCCAACATTACTTATAAAAGAGTCTGATAATCCTACGCTCCTAGCTTGTATTGTATGTATATAAAATTCATCAAAGCTTTGTAAAGTTTTCCAGGGAGGTAAAACTTGTTGTTGAGGCATTCAGACCCAGTGTGAGTTTCGACGGTGATTTTTCTAGTCTGCGAACAAAGAAAACGGTAAAGGGTTAGTTTTAATGCATGTAAAACTAAAACTGTACGTTAAAGATTTCTTATTTCAACCATTTCGCCAATCATACTGAAAGTCTCCTTTGCATTAAGTAATGAAGATGATGACTGTTGAATTAAGCACTACATGAAATCATTCAAAAAATGATATAACGTAGGTCAGCATTTGGATTTTCTACATTAATATACGTACTTTCCGAAATTTTTAGCATCTTCGATAGTTTCCGGGAGTTTTCGTTCGAGTGTTTCTGGTAAAAGGAGTGCCAACAAGCCTGCTGCGACTGATGCCCCACCGAAGATCACCAATGGGAGAGCTAGTCCAAAATTACCTCCAACCAATTGTCCCTGTATTCAAAGTGTAACGATTCATTAAATTATCATTTATGTTCAGGTGATACAAGTTTCAAGTTAGTAGGTTAGCAATAATAATTTTAAAAAGTCATAGTTAAGAAGAATAATATAAAAAGCATCTATTTTGATATTATTTAATTAACAGAAACTGCTAATTTGTATTGAGATAAATGTCTAATAATTGTCTAAAGGCATCCTACCGATTGTGCTACGTATGGAGCCGCCATCCCTCCAAAGCGTGCCACACAGGAACTTGCTCCCATGCCGCCATTTCGGACTATGGTAGGGTACAGCTCGAGAGAGAACACATATATCACCCCAAAGGCAGCCGCAGCTCCGAACTTTCCAATCATCGACAAGGTCAAGGTCAACGGCATCAGATCTTGAATAGCAAATTTTGTCATAAAACGTTTCATTTGAAATCTGTTGAAGCATTGCTAGTGAATATGAAGGTAAGCGGTAATGAAGAGGAATCTGTAGTACCCTTTATTCAAATTCAGAAGGGTGTTTACCATCGACTGGGTCATAATGTGTTTTGATACTTAAAGACAGCGCTTCATGAATGTATCTGAAAGTGAAATTGACAAGGTTTGTGTTACCAGTCCTGACAAGCTTTTCAATAATTAAGGCCACATATGAAAACAAAACACAATGTAGACAGAAAAGGAAATACAACTGTAAATCTGACATTTTAAACTGTCTTTATATTCCCTCATAATTTTGATACCAGTCGATAGGTCCAGTTCTGGTGTACAACTTAATGTGTGTTAAAATGGTACACTGCCTATAGACATGAAAGGGAATGCTGCTTCAAAATCCTGTGAGCTATTGGTATTTCTATATAATTTCAATTGATATAAGTCATAGTCTGAACTCTTTGTAATTTTTATGATTGTTACTTTAATTTGATCGTTCCGGACTGCAATACGCAATCGCGGATGCATACCATCGCCTCCAAAAAGAACCGGAAATATGGTACACAGACATGCGATTCCGGCGGTAAGCATACACGCGCATTGAAGCTTTTGCCGGCCCCAGCGGTCGAGCAAGGCTATGGTAGCAGCACCGGCGGGAAATTCAACCAGTGCCATGAGAAAGAATCCGAAGAAGAAACTGTCGCTGAGCTTACCAGCATGCATCGTCACTCCATAATAGACCATGCTGACAACGATCCTATAGAAACAGAAAAGAGCATTGCACATATTTAAAAAAGGTCTTGGTGAGTGAATGTGATATAACATATGTATTAATATTTTGTTTTCAGCGGTTTAGAGTTGAGACACCGGTCATTTGCACTCTTTGCTTGACAACAGACGTTTTCGAAAACTTGCAAAATATGTTTTCAATTTCTGTTTGTGTTCAAAACAAACTTAGTCTTTTGTATTAATACTTGTTTTCTATCACATTCTATTACATACAAAGTAAAGCAGGTCCTTATCTTGTAACAGGGTCATTTTCTCGGCAATGTTATATCGCAATTTACTGCCAGTATTGGAAGATGAGTAACGCTCCAGGCTTAACAGTTAACTACATGCCAGACAATTTACCCTTCACTTGCGCAAATTGATTTTTTTTTATATAAACACCTCAATATTACAAACTCAAAAACCTAAACTGAATAGCATCGTACATAAACATAGAAACTTACAAAAACAATATAATTTACTGTAACATTATTCCACATACAAAACAGTATATTTTACATTTCAGCGTACAAAACCGTGTACTCTACCACAATACACTCTAAAACTCCAAAAACTGAACAGAACAGTATACTGTTCAGTAGGATATTTTACAAACAAAATAATATATCGTGCTGTTGCATACTTCAAAATACTTCCAAAATTGATATAACACTGTGACCGTTACTTAATTTGAAATGCCTTCAAAACTTACCAATTAAAAAACAATATCATGGTCCTGAAGAATAACACCTTACTCGTGAAGAGGTGCCAGAGTTGTCCCCCTTCGGGCGCGTCTAGTGTTTTCTCGTCCACAAAACGTTCAGAGGTTTCCACTTTATTGACTTTGGCTATTCGTTGCAAGATTTCTTCAGCCTCGTCATAGCGGCCCTGACTTATCAGCCAACGCGGGGACTCGGGTATAAACCTATATATATTAAATATATATCTGGCCTTAATATTTGTTACTTCAGATAAGTGGTGAAAACAATACAAAGACAAACCGAAAGGAAACACAACCGCAAGGAATGGAGAGACGTCAAAACAAAAGAAAACAATCATAATTGTCTGCCAATAAAACGGAAACGAGTTGGAAAGGATGTTCCTTCATTATTTTGAAAATTACAAATATCGGTCACGTGAATTTAATCTCAACTAAACCGTCAAAAACTTAATCATAGGCGCAGAGTTTCCAGTTTCCTATAGTACTGATCATGACATTGTGTACAAAAATGCATAAAGAGCAGTTGAGATGGTAAGCAGTGATGCGTCTAATTACACTGTGTCCAGAGACAGCCTCATTCCAGTACAAGTCTTCGTTGCTAGGGATACGATACTGAAAACGTTGTTATGCAATTATCATGAACATATGTTTTAATTATACACATTGTCGGTTAGATATTAAGTATATAACAGAATGATTTACTTATAAAAATAAATCATAAAAAGGCAATAAGTTATCTCAGAGTAAAATTCATCTCCTTTAAAACATACTGAAGAGGAAACAAAACAAATTGAATCAAAATGTACCTACCACCAATAAAGCATGTAGAATGAACAGGGAATGGCCACCGCTAGTTGGATCCACTTCCAGTGTCTGAGGAGGTAGCCCACCCCGGCGAGGTACACTAACCCAATAGCAAAGAATATGTGGATCACGATCCCCGCCCATATCCTCTTGCTTGGCCCCACCAACTCCAGACCTATAAGTGAGCACAGATTAACGTAAAATAAGATAATAAACTAATTATAGATAATGTATACTTCCTTAGCTGTGCTTATCATCTTGTAAGTTATAACCGGGTTTTCAACATAATTGTGTCAATGTTAATAGATAGTGTGTGATGACACTGATATCGAGTCAGTAATAACATGGTATATACATGTATTATCAGCAAAGCTTTTTATGTACGATGAGAAGAACTATTTATAATCACATTAGTACATGTACTCGTTTCCCAATCATCACAATCAAATATGTTTTGTAATAGTACATATTAAGTTACATGCATACAATATGGTTAAAATAATAAATGTGATGACATATACACAACTTGTGTAATTATGTAAATGAGTGCATAAGCGCGTACCGTGGACACAACAGACCATGAAGAGACCATGTATGGACGCTCCTACAATAAACTCGAGCATGAGGAAGCTGTAGAACTCGGGTGCAAAGGCGGCGCTGACAGAGGACGCCACCAGCACGACGGAGGTGATGGCGAACGTTTTCTTACGGCCAATACTGTGGGAAACCATAAAACAATTTCAGAAAAAGTGTTACATTTCATTTTATCTGTTAATGTTTCTCACAAGGACCCATCAATTGTTGGCCAAGACAGAATGCATGTTTACAAAATATCTCATCAATTTATATAAAAAGTCATTGACGTAGGGACAATTGTTACATGAAAATCTGCTTAGACTTCAAAAAGATTGGGACAACACAACACGTCAATATGCGGATGTGGTCTTTATTTCAAACGACATGAAAATATACAGCCCATCATTCATTTGAAGTGATATGCGAAAATCATGTTACACTAGTGTAATGGCAGATGAAATTATGTAATATTGTTCACATGGAAAATTCGTAATTATAACAGGAGTGGAGCCAACAAATGTATGGCTCCAGGTTGTCCTTGACATGTTTTTTTATTATCGTTTTCCGAGTATATAATAAACATAAGCAGTAAAGTAAATATAAAAAATTAGGAACGGATTGATAATACGGGAAGTATACACTAGAATGTCACAATGACAGCTTTCTGACAACTTACTAATCCGACAGCATACCAAATCCCAGGTCGCCTGCCAGTACCCCGACGTAGAATAACATTTGACTGTGAGAGGTCTTCAGGGAGTCGCTACACAGTAGACCATGCTACGGGGAAAGGGAAAAGCCTTGTTTAAACATTCATTTATAATAACTGGCTTGAAATTACGCGAGAGATAAACATAGAGAGGGGAAGGAAGGAAAAGGGGATGGGATCGCATTCGAGTGATAAGGAGAGCGTGCGCACCCTATGGAGGCACAGGAGACAGAAGACAGACAAAACTGAGAGAGATATGGAGAGAGAGAAAAGGGGAGGAAGACACAGATACAGATAACATATGCTATTTATCATGGAGAGTGTATTATGAATTGTTATCTTAATGGAAATATCTTAACGAATTGCAAAACACGTGTTCAATATATATGTTAATTGTTTATTGTGGTTGAGTTATGACGAGGTCGATTGACATGTAGAAATACGATCTTGCTATGAATAAATATGAGCACAGGACACTGTTCCTAATACTGGCATGACATTCGCGTGAAGGTTGATTACTGGGTCTACTGTTATTTGTATACGTCTTGTTTACGATAACAAACAGAAAGTATTATCTCAAATAAATAGTTCACCTCGTAGACAGTTTTGAGTTATAAGGGATTTTAAGGCATCTTTCCACTTTTATTGTATTTTACAAATGTTTAGACGCACGACAGAATTGAATTCTTCATACCTTGAGCAGCACAACTGATACGTCCTAAACCGACGAAATTACTAATTGGTGACATAAAGTTTTACTTGATTTGGCTTCTACATAGACTTACTTTATTATTCAAATCCTCCCTTCCTTACTTCGGGCTTCCAGGGAATATCAAAATGTATTGTACTCGTGTTGGTAGGTCAAATTATATTGCTTACAAAATCTTACACGTTCATCGTTAAAACTCTTAAAGTTGGGTTGTTTTTTTCAAGACGAGAACAATAAACTATTAATATAATTAAATTGCATGCTGTAACATCCTACCAGGATAGTGATTATGTAACGTAGCAGGCAAAAATAATTATCACCACACCAACATCATTATCTCCCACATCTCCATCACAGATTTTACCTTACGACACAATTTCTGTAGTATTTTGTTTGTCCTTTCATACCATTTGACAGCCATTCTACCCTTATTTCCTGTCGTTTTATGATAGCATGGTATCCTGTAGTATATTTGACTAATTCGTTAAATAAAACAAGTGCATATCATAAATATAATTCAATTCTTTACTTTGGATAACAAAAACTATTAGATTATATCATCACACACAATGACTACTCAATTTAGTACGTCATCTTTCGAACCATTCTTTGCATTTTGTCCAGACGTTGTCAGGTCGTCTTGGTAGAAAACCGGAAGCGGTCGGACATGACAAGGATTTGTAGCATAGCAGCAAATAATTGGGTTGTTTTCTTCGCAAAACGAAAATGTCGTATGGCGACGGTTCAGTACACAATAATAAATACTATCAATCAAACAATAGCTAACTATTTAGCCAATATGTTGTGTAATACCTCATCACTAACACAACGTCCTGGATTGGATTGTCTAAGTATTTTAAATAAAACGTCGATTCACTTAGCTTTTATACCATCGGTTATACTTGTTTCTGTTCCAATATAATAATATACATGTAATTTTATATATTAATTATTGGCCTTGTTTACAGAGGAGACATGAACATTTGTTTATCCACAGCGCAGCGTGTTATTTTCACCCATGGTATCATCCATGGCCAAAATGTCACTCGTCTGGTGTCCAGAGATTCATGTCTCCTACAAAAAACAATCATTATTCATTTATAAAGATTACCTGTGTTGCAAACGTTTCCTCGAATTCCGTCTTGTCATGTACCCATTGTTTACAAGTGGCCTTAGAAGCCAGGTCCTTGTCCGACGCCGCTAGGTCAGAGTAGTTGACAGGGGCTGGGTATGAGTAGGTGTTACACATGTCGTATTTCTGTGAACTGTCGTCCCCGGGGAGGGGGATGGTAACATTAACAAGCGCACGGTGGAAATCATTCTGTATTGCATACGTGTCGTTTGGATAGCCGGCGATCTTACATCTGGTTAGTCAGGAAACATATTATTTGTATAAAAAAAGAAACATTTTAATCTTTTCTACACATATCACATATAAATTTATCAACAATTATGATATGAGTTATAAAACCTAAAAAGGATATATTTTGTTTATCTTATGTTAGTGCGCAGTGGGTATTAATGTGGGAAAAAATCATAGTAACCAAAGAAAACCCACATGGTATATCACAAATCAGACATCTGTTCACTGATCAGTAGTCAACGTCTCTAATATTGCTGAAATTCCTGTTGATATTTTTCAATGACAATGAGAAAAAAGTGAAGAAAATCAGTAAGTCAAAATCAAAACAATATCGGATCCCAATGTCATCCTATAAAGACAATATCACCAAATGAAGAGACACCAAACCAGGTCAAAGATCTTATCAACATCTACAAAATCAGATGAAACCTTGAGTCTGAAAAAGTGGCATGAAATATGACGCCCATCATAATGTATTGCATATGTCTGGGAAAGTGTGTCGCTAATAACCAAGGACGTAAGACATAGTGGCACTAATAAACAAGGACGTAAGACATAGTGGCACTAATAACCAAGGACCTAAGACATAGTGTCACTAATACCCAAGGAACTAAGACATAGTGTCACTAATAACCAAGGACATAAGACATAGTGTCACTGATAACCAAAGACCTAAGACATAGTGCCATAAATAACCAAGGACCTAAGACATAGTGTCATAAATAACCAAGGACCTAAGACAAAGTGTCACTAAAAACCAAGGACATAAGACATAGTGTCACTAATAACCAAGGTCCTAAGACATAATGTCACTGATAACCAAGGACCTAAGACATAGTGTCACTAATAACCAAGGACCTAAGACATAGTGTCACTAATAGTCAAGGACCTAAGACATAGTGTCACTGATAACCAAGGACCTAAGACATAGTGTCACTGATAACCAAGGACCTAAGACATAGTGTCACTGATAACCAAGGACCTAAGACATTGTGTCATTGATAACCAAGGACCTAATACATAGTGTCATAAATAACCAAGGACCTAAGACATAGTGTCACTATACCCAAGGAACTAAGACATAGTGTCACTGATAACTAAGGAACTAGGACATAGTGTCACTAATAATCAAGGACCTAAGATATAGTGTCACTGATAACCAAGGACCTAAGACATAGTGTCACTAATTACCAAGGACCTAAGACATAGTGTCACTAATTACCAAGGACCTAAGACATAGTGTCACTAATTACCAAGGACCTAAGACATAGTGTCACTAATTACCAAGGACCTAAGACATAGTGTCACTAATTACCAAGGACCTAAGACATAGTGTCACTAATAACCAAGAACCTAAGACATAGTGTCACTATTAACCAAGGACCTAAGAAAAAGTGTAACTAATACCCAAGGAACTAAGACATAGTGTCACTGATAACCAAGGACTTAGGACATAGTGTCACTAATAACCAAGGACCTAAGACATAGTGTCACTAATAACCAAGAACCTCAGACATAGTGTCACTAATAACCAAGAACCTAAGAGATAGTGTCACTAATAACCAAGGACCTAAGAAATAGTGTCACTGATAACCAAGGACCTAAGACATAGTGTCACTAATAACCGAGGACCTAAGACAGGGTGTCACTAATAACCAAGGACCTAAGACATAGTGTCACTAATAACTAAGGACCTAAGACATAGTGTCACTAATA
>NW_018407380.1:239083-307729 GCF_002113885.1 Mizuhopecten yessoensis | reverse complement strand
ATAACCAAGGACCTAAGACATAGTGTCACTAATAACCAAGGACCTAAGACATAGTGTCACTAATAGCCAAGGAACTAAGACATAGTGTCACTAATAACCAAGAACCTAAGACATAGTGTCACTAATAACCAAGGACCTAAGACATAGTGGCACTAATAACCAAGGACCTAAGACATTGTGTCACTGATAACCAAGGACCTAAGACATAGTGTCATTAATAACCAAGGAACTAAGACATAGTGTCACTAATAGTCAAGGAACTAAGACATAGTGTCACTGATAACCAAGGACTTAGGACATAGTGTCACTAATAACCAAGAACCTAAGACATAGTGTCACTATTAACCAAGGACCTAAGAAAAAGTGTCACTAATACCCAAGGAACTAAGACATAGTGTCACTAATAACCAAGGACATAAGACATAGTGTCACTAATAACCAAGGACCTAAGACATAGTGTCACTGATAACTAAGGACCTAAGACATAGTGTCACTAATAGCCAAGGACGTAAGACATAGTGTCACTGATAACCAAGGACCTAATACATAGTGTCACTGATAGCCAAGGACGTAAGACATAGTGTCATTGATAACCAAGAACCTAAGACATAGTGTCACTAATAACCATGGACCTAATACATAGTGTCAATAATAACCAAGAGCCTAAGACCACTGATAACCAAGGACCTAAGATATAGTGAACATGGAACATGTGGTAGATACAGTAGATAGAAACCAGGTCATGATGATGATGATAGTACACTATTTTCCTCAGTGTTTTACATTAACATTTTTAATGCTGTGTATGTTCATGCATTACTTCACGAAATATCCTTTTGAGATGATGGGATATGTTTAAGTTCATATTTGTATAGAGATTATAAAAAAAATTACAAACGGAAATAGTTTAATGTAAGGTATGTGCAGTTACAGGCAAAATTGTATTTTGTTAAGGTGCAATACGCCTTGAGTAGAGTGAACTGAATTAACCTGTGTTCTGGGGCCTGCATGGCGACAATCTGCATCATCATGTAACATCCAGTACTAATGGAGGGGATACACAGAAGGATGTACAGTCGTTTCTGATAAAACCCGAACTCTCCCAACTGCACCAGAATGTCATCGAACTTCATGGCGAGATCTTGAGCTCCGGAATTTACTTCATCGACATCAACAGGTATCGTCAGGAAGGACTAAAACAACACGATAGATAGACGAATAAAAAACAGAATCATTTGCTTCTAATATATGCTAAACCCATTAATTCGATTCAAGCATAGTCCATACCTGACATGAATTTGACACGACGGATGTCAGTTTCGGACATTACCGTCGGGCCGCCTTGCCATGATATAATGATTAATTTTAATGTAAGCCAACTGAACATCTATTGCAGGAATTATGTTGATAATGTTATATAGGATGCTTTCTATATTATATATCTTATAGTAACGTTCTTATATATAATGTAACATGTAAAATATTTGATAGAGGTTAAGAAAAAAATATCTTTATTATATCAGATATTTTCCTACATAATTAAACATATTTACAAGATATTTTATATAACATGTATCATTTCAGATATCTTATTTAACACATAATATAAGACGTTTAATTTCATAAAAAGTGTTAAAGATATATTATATATGATGCATTCTATATAAGATATCTTATATCAACTCTCTTAGATATAATGTAATATGTAAGATATCTTATAGAGGTTAGGAGATATGATATTGTTTTAATATTATATCAGATTTTTCCTTCATTATTTAAGATATGTTGTATGTATTCTTTAAAATATATCTTATATAACATGTATTATTTCAGATATCTTATTTAACACAAAATACATTGACTGTATATAAGTTATTTCATGTCATACAAAAAGTGTTGAAAGATATATCATAAAGAACGAAATTCTGGCAAGCCTGACAATTACATGTATAAATGATGAAATATGAGTTACCCTCACTGATCCTCATGGTTACAAATCATAAGAATAGTTTTCATAATGCAAAATTAGAAACTTTTTAGCAAGTAATACAAACTTTAAAATTGAAAGTCCGGAAGAAGCAAGGTAAATCGTGTCAGACTGAAATCTGAAGACGTATATATTACTTAAACAAACATACTGTGTAAGGGAACACTGAAGAAACCAACATCGATCTGCTGTCCCCCTTGCCACACATGACACCTTTGTTTTCTCTATTCTATGTATTGGCGGTGTCCCCCTTGTCACACATGAGACCTTTGTTTTCTCTATTCTATGTATTGGCGGTGTCCCCCTTGCCACACATGAGACCTTTGTTTTCTCTATTCTATATATTGACGGTGTCCCCCTTGCCACACATGAGACCTTTGTTTTCTCTATTCTATGTATTGACGGTGTCCCCCTTGGCACACATGAGAACTTTGTTTTCTCTATTCTATGTATTGGCGGTGTCCCCCTTGGCACACATGAGACCGTTGTTTTCTCTATTCTATGTATTGGCGGTGTCCCCCTTGTCACACATGAGACATTTGTTTTCTCTATTCTACGTATTTGCGGTGTCCCCCTTGCCACACATGAGACCTTTGTTTTCTCTATTCTATGTATTGGCGGTGTCCCCATTGGCACCCGTTTTCATATGAACTTTCGGAGACGCTTACTCCAAACGAACAATAATTTAAGCGCTGCTTCTTTATGTTTTTACAAATGCCATATCGAGTTGGTTCATGCAATGATTTGCGGGAGCAAGAAAGTAAAGAATGTAACATTAGTTATTTAGTGCTTTTATATATACATGTTTTGTTTGTTGAGAATATGTATAGGTTTGACTTCGCTTCGTTCGACACAGCCCTTACAAACCAGATCAATCAGAAAAATACTATTAAACCAATAACATCCAATCGCCATCAAGAATAAAACAATCGCAAAGGTCTTCTCGATTTTAATGTCGACATTCACATTCTCATATAAATGTTACATGTTTACTTCTTTCACTCTTAAGGTTATTAATTCTGAGCTGACTGTTTACAGAGTGGTAAATCTATAAATGTATACGATACTGTATGGTAATTACCTGAAGATATTATAAATGCATTTACGTTTAAGACAAAGATGCAAATTTAATTGATGTTATATTATTAAACCAGTTGTGACAAACAGATCATAATATAGAAAAGCTCTGGTGTTCAAGATGCTATTTTACTGTGAAACCACAACGAGCATGATATAATGCACAAAAACCAGTAAACTGTTACGTGTTCAGATACGTCAATTGATGGAAAGGTCAACAACAAAGGATTACTGTATGTGTATGGTTTAACTGCTTTATACATCAAATAGGGATTATGTTTATAGCAGTGTCTCGAAGAGGGTTTAAAAGGGATGTGAATAAAAATCAACCCTTACTCATAGTTTTTGTAGTTTAAACTGAACACCGAGTTGAAACTTTGATTTAGGTACTGTGTAATGTTCATATTTCCATGGATGGTAAATCATTAATTTGTATTCAGTTCTTAAGGTAAATAACATGAGAAAAAATGAGATATGGAAAAGCCTGTTATATGACGGAAATTATCAACCTCTAAAATAGTATTACATAAAGTACAAGAACAATACTGTTTAAATTGCGGGCGATTGAAATCGCTTTATGATTTATGCATAGTTGTTTGAATTTTTGTTGAATTAATTTCAATTTGGGTTGTGAGTTAACATAACGCTGGTATAAACTCTTGTTTATCTTATCAACATACATGTCCATACCTTCGTCGCGTTTTTGTTTTTTGCATACCTTATTAACTTATTGTGATATTGTGCGACTCTTCTCATTGATACTTTGGCCGAAATGATGTAAGAATTCAATACAAGTAACCCTTAGTTGAAAAAGGATTTGAGCTTGAGCACAATATCTGACTTTGTGAATGATAACAGTTTTATTCATATAGACCTTGAAATAAATTATGCTTGATACATATCCTGGTTAATTCAATTACAATAATTCCTGATTTAATTGTACATCTACAATAAATACAATGAACTGAAACACTACATACATGTCATCGTGACGGTAATGTTTCTTCGTATTTATAGCCATCAGCAGTAACATTTCATTAACGTAACAAAGTAGCACGTATACCGTAGTTATATATCCAAACATCATATGTCATACCGCTGATAGGACAGGATACAGATTGGGGAAGACCTTAGTTGGGAAAAAAATATTATAGAATTTTACTAATCCTAGTGTTCATGAGACGTTTGCAGTAGTAATTGTATTCTCATAAGAATTCCTGACGAAAAGAATCAATGTCGACAAATACTGTGTAGTCAATTGTCATGCCTGAAACGTATTATTTTTCATTCTATAAATACTTTGAGTTTTTAAATCGTCGTTGATGCAGTAATCATTGTTTGAGATAAATTGTTACATTATCATGCTTTTCTTTGTCATTAATTTCAACGTTATTTTGTTGTTTTGTCGTTTATCCCATGAAGAGCCATGAAAGAGGTGCACGTGGTACAGAGCCCTGTTTTATTTCATATTTTCCTTATATTTTGCCTCTTTCAATGTCAATATCCAGAATTAATACGGCTAAACTAAACACGTTTTTCAAGCAGAAATGCCGATCATATTTTCATAAAATCATATGAAATATGTCATAGAAAATTTTAAGATATTTTATATACCTATCTAGTAATTCATATAAGGAGAAACATAAAACGCTATCAACCTGTAGTCGATACGAGGAGCGATGTTTTGTAATGTTTATCGTGTAAAACAACTACAGTGGCTTAATCACGCTTTTACTTCAAGTGACCGTTACATAACGAAAAGAAAACAGAAAGAATATAATTAAGAATAACTTACTCAAGGAACGATCGTAAACAAGTATTATATGGTTGTTTTTAAAGTACGAGTAATGGTACGTAACATACCGATACAAAGGTACGACAACAGTCAATGCTATAAAGTGATGAAGACACCTACCTTATGCACGCTCACACCTGTGGGGAACTGTCTGTTTCACCAGTACTGCCACATGTCATCCGCCTTGTCCTGTAGTGCCATACCTACAGGTAATTGAGTCTGACCCGTCATCAATCATGTGGCCCGAGGCTAGACAGTAATATCTCTCACTGTCCCTATTAGTTTCGAGAAGTATGTGCCTTGTTCTTCCATCACTTATGGGGTCCTTTGAAAAGTTATTTGTAAGGTAAAACAATTTATAATGCACTTGAAATTCAAGTTTTTATTATCTTTTAATTACCATATTTTCGATAGAAATAAATATTCGTGTTGTTATATGTAAATTTTGTGCACACAGAGTCAACGTTCGCTGTATTTACTACCTGGCACTGAGAAAATTCAAATGAATTGACGAAACAACGTGCATTGTTAGGTTTACATTCTCCTCGATCTGTACTACTGCACTTTGATTACTTTTGAAAAACAAATTTGTTTGCACAAAATTTCCAAATCAGTTACTTGACCTTATAGTGATACCATAGTCCATTTACATCAACTTCCTATTACTTGTGTTATTATTCATATTTAATTGCTCAAACAATTATAATTGAAATGATCGTCTAACTGGTAATAGTTGCATAGATACCATACGTTGAACAGGACATTGTTTGAGGGGGCATTATGATAATAGTTATTAATGTAAATGCTATCTAAACGAGACATTGTAAGGCCGATTTACTATTCAACTGTAGAACATTGAAACTTTCCAGCCTACCATAATTTCGAAATCAACTTTCGATGAAGAACGGAGGTAGGAATCTATTCTTTGAGAGGAAACTGACTAAAACTTTAGAACTACTTGTTGTGGTCATGGGCATTAGCGCTATGGAACAGAAATATGACAGAGATTGGGTGTTCTAACATAAGTCTCGTAGGCTTATTGAAATGAAGCATGCTTTTCTTTGGTCGAAACAGTGTTTTTTCACAGTTTTGAATGTAATTCATTTTGCTTTTAAATTATACTTCACACAGGTTGCTTTTAGAATTTTCAATATAAATAAACTAAATGGTAATTCGACACTTTCTACACCAAATGTTACTTTACATGTGCTAATTTAGCATACGCTTTTATCTACTGTTGGTACCAAAATTATCTTTATACTTTGTAACTCATTTCTAATACATAACGTGTGAAATCACAACCCAATAACTTTTCTGAGAGAAGTAAATTGAGCTTTACACGTTTGTGTAAGTGTTCTTCTCTAGCAAACGCCTGGCAAATATACTTACCGTGGTAGAACCACGGCCATTACCCAACAGTACCCCAGTTTGTAACCTCATTGTGAAAACATAACTTTTTATTACCCATGATAACCATGACCTAAGTCATTATTTGAATTTCCATTACTAATGTCTTTTATATTACTGTTTAAATAATAGATGACAGGGTCGTTTCGCATTTCGTGACACTGCATTAGATATCTTCAAATTAATTATAATCAAATGATAATTTATATTGACAAATGCGAGCTCGAACACTCATAGATTGATGTGATTCACTCTCCTAGACATATTTACGCGTCCCTACGGTAGAAACAGAATCAAATTAGGTTATTCCTATTCGTGGCACGTGCTGTTGACATCGATAATCATCGTTCACCACAAAAAAAAATGGTACGCCTATTAGACATCAAAATGTTAATAATGAAAAGTCCCGATTTTTGACATCTATACTAAAACTACAATTTGTTGTGTGAATATATTGTTTCTATCTGATCTGTTTAAAAATGCAAAAGATTCTATCAATATCGAAGTTGCTATAAAATAATTTTAGCATGCTTACATTCCGACACTGAAATGAACATATCTATAAAAGAAAAATATAGAACTCAGAAAAAAAACACTCTGCTCGCCTTCTTTGGCAGTAGAACAAGTGTTTCCTGAGACCATAATTCTCCGGTGAGCAGAGCTTGAGACAAGTTTAAGTAATGATGCTTCAGAAAATGCCCTTACCTGAAAGAGTTCCCTAGACCCTCGTTGCCAAAAACGAGTAATCGCCTCAATTCGATCAGACAAGATATTTGCCTCACTCCTATGGGTGTTCCAAACTCTCGTACTATAACCTATGGAAGCTGGCGTTTCGGAATTGAAGCTATCTATTTTACAATCTGTTATAAAACAGAAATCACTCGCTATAATCAAGAATGATGTTTACGTTAGCGTTCATTGTTGGTGATTTATTAGATATCTGTATATGTACACTTGTATGCGCGTTTCTGTAAACCTACAACTGCAATATGTCATGTCCAAAAGCGCCTTCGGGATATTTTGCAAACTTAACACGTTACTTTATAAAAGTTCATATTATATATTATTATAAACAATATGCAAAACGCAAAAGAAATATCAGCCTGTAGTCATTTCTTGTACTTCTGCAAGAATCAGATAATGGGGTAATTTTTACGATCATCCACCGTTTTCCTTTTTTCTGGAATTTTATGTCTTTTATGTTTATGGTTTGTCGTAGTGTAAGCTGTACAACTGTTGTGTACAAATCAAACGCATTTTACCATTTGGTAAGTCTAACACAACATCATTATCAGAGTTGTTTCCCTTTAACCATTATCAATGAGTGTATGGGTTTTAGAACAACAGCAATGTTGACAGAGTTTTATACATCCAGAACTGGTTAGGTTATCTTAAACAAATAATATATCAGAACAACAGTGATACATATGGTTACTCAGCAACTAGAATGCCATTTCACCTCAAACTTAAGCGTCAGTTGTAGAACTAGGGCCGTTTTTGAAAAAAAAACTGAAATGTTACTCATTCCGCTGACTGTGTGCTATTTATTAATCTAATTTCGTTTTCTGATCGGGAATGATCTATTGGCGTAGTGGATAACATATTCACTTTTCAATGTGACGGTCGTGGTTTGATTCCCCGACTGGACACGACCAGGTATTGGGTCAGCACTGCTTAACCAATAAGTAATTATTATAAGTTGACAAAATTTGTTCAATAATTGTTGAAAAATATAATATTGATGTACATGTATTTCATTATAATTATTGGTAATGCAGCTATTACCAAACGTACCCCAACAAACTCTTACTAAAGCGTCAGAGCTCTCCTATTTCCTAACACCAAGAGGGGATATTATATAGACAACAAACGAGATAAATGTGAACATGTGGTCTTTTTTATTTCATTTTAAAAAGACAAATTTAATAAAAATTGTACAATCGTAAACCTTATTGGCACTGCAATCGAAAGAAACTGTTAATTTAAAACCGTTTTGTAAATAAATTTACGAAGATACTTTTGAAATTAGACTTTCATAATTCTCGAAAACAATATCATTAAACATAATATTAGTATTGTATATTATATTTTTGTTTTCGTTTTCATTAAAAATATATTTTCTTTACTTTCAAAAACGAATACGGGATATTGCAAGAGAGCGAGAGAAAATATATGCTTAAACAAAAAACATACAGAGGCTGACACTTTTTAAGAGAGAAAGCTCTGTGTCCTATTTACTCCTGGCAATCATCATTTTCAACATACTTGTATCCGCAGGACAGAAATATATCTCACTATTACAGGTGAGTTTTGCATTAACTTTGTATGAATTATTATTGTGAAGGGCAATGAGTGGCGTTTCTGTTGAAACAATGGCACAATACAAAGATAAAAGAGGTTTACATGATTTCAACTTTTTTGCCAGATGTGATCTTAATAATGTTATCTCTTGTATGCATCAGGGAATAACTGAAAGTGTAGCAGTTGTCACATACCTTGATATGAATGTCTTAAAAGAAATACATTATATTGAAGACTGACGAATATTCCAAAATTACACGTGTAGTGATAAAGTTCAGTGTAAGTTAAAACTACTACAAACTGATCTGTTGTTTGTTGCTTTACTGCTTAGTGTTGTTCACATAATACCTTTAAATAGAGTGTGTATATCCCTCGTATCACTTCACGATACCTATATCATAAACAAATGAGAAAGATGTTATAGTTCATGGTTACTTAAATTATAGAAATGTTTAAGAGATTGAAGCATTTTTCAGTTACTCCGTTGATTGTCTGTTTATCACACGGAATACAGATCCGTGTTGATATATGAGCAAGAAAACAAAAATCTATTACAAATTAAGTGATGGAATGTTAGAATAATCAAAGTTCAAAAAATTGATATTTGAATATTATATATTTTAGCGTTTGAATAACTTGCTTTCTAACAAGATCATTACGGAATACTGAAATGGATATTTGCATAGCTTATCAGATTTTTAGTCATGTACGTACCTCATTATACATAATTGGTTTCCATATTTTCTTCATGTTTGTGTTTGGTATTCGTACATGACGAAACATCTATCAAGGTATTGTAACATATTCCCATTTTGTTATAGTTTAGAAGTTAACAGAATGCTCCTTTCTAGTCTATTATATAGCTTGTAGAGTATCTATAAACAGAAACAACCTTGTATGAACATAATTACAAATTAACGAACATTACGAAATACACATATAATGATATTGTTTATTAGTTATCAGCGCGACTATATTAGAAAGACATACTTCTCTTAATGCAATAAATTCATCATAATCGTATAAGTTTTTTCTTGACGTGATTCTGTTAAACAAAATTAACAGATAGTTCTGCATTGATTGTTGAATGGCCAATCATAATTGAAACATTCATTCTTGAGTTATGTATATGTAATCACCTAATTTAGTCAAGTAGTTCAATACACCGAATGTAATATCAACTATTCTGGTATACCAATATAAAAGGACTCAAACCACCGGATAGTCCATAGATCATAGGTAGTAAGACGGATGACTAAAAAATCTAATAATGGTGACTTACTATAATAGAAACATGTAATAAAATAAATAGTATGTACATCATTTTAAAAGGAATATGAGGGTGGAAGACATATAAAATGTGATATTTAAAATTACATCGCTATTCATTTATTGTCTTTGTAATATCTGTACAACAACCTGGTGAACAATCTCGCTTTCTGATTTTAAACATACTAGACGTTTTAATAGATATATAATAGTTTATATAAGAAAGAATTCTCAAATTTATTTCGATGATAGGAAACACACCCTTTACATAAAAATTAATTTTTAAATTAGTCAAACGTTGACCAAAAAATACACAAAAGAATATTTTCATCCATTTGAACCAATTGAAGTGTCTTGATTTTATGAATATGAACAAAGATGAGAAAAAAAGAAGTAAATACAGAATATAGATGTACATTCAGACTTTCCCATTCTATCTCAAACAAAGTAGAACGGTTACAAACGTAGCATTTTCATCATTATACACATACTTTTTCATTTAAGAAAAACCAAACCTACATTTGATATATAACGCCATATTGATACTAGATTACAGCCGATCAGCAATGATTTAAGATCATCTGTAAAGAAAGCGTCATATTTGATAGACTGAAAAGGTTCGAATGTAATGTGAAGTTATCATTACATTTTAAATTTACTACAGGTATTGATAATTTGAAAGGATAGCAAAGCATAACTGTTCATATGACACATATTAATTTTTTAAAAAGAGGATTTTGGAATATTGAGCATCCTAGATTGATAGTGATAAAATTAAATATACAGACAAATATTAATGGAGTATCTCATCTTCGATTTTATCATATTCCAAGAAACCAAAAGAACAGAGAGTTTCATTCAAATGAAAATGTAAAACAAATGAAAATCTTAATTGCATTGTTATTTTTCTATAACTTAATAACGAGCTAATTCTCTTACTCTATTTTCTTCTAACAAGCACTACTTTGGTCCAACTCAACGGATAAAACATTGTCCGTTGTGATTGTTGTATGTATGAAATCAGATGATACTTATATACATAGCAGCAAGCGATGGACGAAGAGTGAATGATACCGGTAGCAATGTTGTAAAGTCGAGTCTCCCTTCTACTCAATCAAAATAAAAATAAAATATCAAATTGCTCCAAAGGTATGGGGCAAGTATTGTTGATATAAAATACACTTTGTGTGAGATACTTCAAAGACAATATATTCTCATATAGCCGATAAGTTTCTCATATCACAGAAACGCCTTATCATCAGGATAATCTCCTTCCTCAACATCAGCAGGTACCATTTTTATCTGGTTTTCATAAAGGGGTTCGTCAGCATCCCTGTAAGCAATTTGAAGAGTATCCTTATTAGCAAACATCTACAAATATGTCGACATATCATGAATTGCATGTACATAATCCTTTATTAAAAAAGAAATCTGCTTTAGAAATCAAGTTTTTGAATTCTTCATTAGTTCATGTACCATACAAACGCTTCTGCAGATTAAACATTTCATCCCTGATGTCATATACTTGGGTAAACAGTATTCAGTAACATTGTCATATTCACAGCATAAAGCTTAGAGATTAGATCCCTGATAGAAATTAAAATGTTCTCAATTACTCATGACTTTACTAGGAACACAGAGTCACTACCATGTTACGTAATATTCGGAAATGCTCCAAAAACAATAAATCAACATATTTTGTCTGGTAAGCGTTGGTATATCAATTCGCACCAATTCAGTTCGATTTAAACAAAATATATCGGTTTATGTCGATAAGATATATGTTCTTGTTTGTTTTATTGATGAGTGTTACTATTAACTAATCAGACTGTTTTATCATGTCATGAGGAGCAAGTCAAGCTATAATCATCCAATCATTATTAATAAGAGATGTTTTATCAATAAATATCTTTAAAACAAGTTTCTAACCCTTAGATGATTTATTCATTTGCTCGTAGGACTCAAAACAGACAATTGATCACTGTGAATGTTGTATTCATATATCTTGACAAATCTATTAAATGTTGGAGCTATATTTTGTTTCTTTTATTTAACATGCAATTTAAAAAGAATGTTGGTCACAAATATAGTTATTGTACATAGAATCCTGTAACAGCGTGTTTTATTAACAAGATGCCCAGGGGACATGTATCGCTCACATGGATATATGTTTAAAGTACTTGATATGAAGTAAAGATATAGCACTCCTTGGTAGGTACTGTATGCACATATGAAATTTCAGAAAGATCCATTCAGTATTTCTGGAGATATGGCGAGAACAAACGTCAAATGACATAATCCAGGATGGTAGTTTGGTGGTCATCTTGTTTTAATGAATACATCTTAATAGTAACAGGCACTTCTAGACAACTTGATGGAGACAACATTGGGATACAATCTTGAATCCCTATTGTAGGAGAAGGATTTCAAAGGTTTTACCTCTATTTCCGTTATTGGGCCACGCTCCTCTGCTTTAGGAGCCAGACCCACCGTTTATACAAAACTGAGTGCACTTGGCCCAAGGATCCTTCAAACCAAATTGGTGTGAAATCCATTATTCCCTATGGTAGAAGAAGGAATTTAAGTTTTACCTCGATTTCCCCTATTTGGCCCCAACCCAACAGCTACCGTTAATACAAAAACTGAGTCAACTTGGACCAAGGTCGCTCCAAAATAAATAAGAATAAAATCCCTTAATCCCTATGGAAGAAGAATATTTTAAACGTTTTACCTCCATTTCTCCTATTTGGTCCCGCTCCTCTGCCCCCAGTGGGGCCACACCCACCGTTTATACACAATTGGATGCCTTTGGTCCAAGGACGTTTCAGACTAAATTTTGATAATATCCCTTAATCCCTATAGTAGAAGAATGACTTTAAACGTTTTACCTATATTTCCCCTATTGGGCCCCGCTCCTCTGCCCCCTGTGGGGCCACGCCCACCGTTTTCTCAAAATGGAGTGCCCCTGGCCAAAGGATGCTTCAGAACAATTAAGAATAAAGTCCCTTAATCTCTACGCTAGAAGAAGAATTTAAAAATAAATATTTTCTATTTCCTCTATTTGGCCCCTTTCCTTCCCCCAAAGGGGACAACACCCACCGTTTATACAAAATTGAGTGCCCTTTGCCTAAGGATACTTCAGACCAAATCAGGATGTAAACCCGTAATCCTTATGGTAGAAGAAGGATTTGAAAGGTTTTACCTCTATTTCCCATATTGGACCATACCCATCTACCCCCAGTGGGACCACACCCACAGTTTCTAAAAAAAAAAAAGTCAAAATCTATTCGGCCGTTCAGGACTAGTAACGTTTTACAGGAAATGTTGACGGACGGACGACGGACGACAGACGGACGACGGACGCTGTGCCATGGTAGAAGCTCATTTCGGGCAGGTGAGCTATAATCAGTGCGTTGTCCTTTTGCAATTAGAAAAAAATGTGTGACAAACAAATGGAAATGTAAGATATATAATACTTACTTTCCAAAGTTTTCACCGTCTTCGATGGTTTCTGGAAGTTTCCTCCCTAGTGTTTCCGGCAGTAGCAAGCATAACAGTCCTGCAGTGATTGAGGATGCACCAAATATACCCAATGGGAAGGCTTGTCCAAATTTACCTCCTATCAGTTCTCCCTTTAAAAAAATAACATACTGTAAGACTTGTTCTACAGACATTTTCCAATCAACTATACACGAAACTTTACTGAAATGTATTTAAATTACCTAGAATTCATAATATTATTAAATTCAATGTAATGTCAGCATCAAGGTGATAAGTATTTTCACTGCGAAATAAACATCTTCATTTGCTACTCGAGAAGCGTGTACATTGTATGTGTGTGAAAGGAAACATTAAGAAAATACAAAATACATCTACTAATGACGAGCCACTAATGATCGATTATTGACGAGCCATTAGTGATTCAAAATTGATGGATTATCCGTGATCGATTATCGACGAACCATCAGTATTCGATTATTTTAGGGCCATTTGTGGTTGATTATTTAAGGGCAATCAGTAATCGATCATTTTGACGGTCATTAGCGATTGATTTTTGACGGGTCGGCCATCAGCAATCGATAATTGAATGGTCACGATCAGTCAAGAACGGACTATGACTGTGTAAACATTTACGGGCTTCCTATGATCGAATATAAACGGGCCATCAGCCTTTTATCGATTATTGACGGGCCAACACTAATCTATTAATGGCGGGCCATCAGTGGTCGATCAATGCTGGATCATCATTGGGGTTTTAATGAGGAGTCATCAGTGATTAATCAATGAACGTTGGCTCATTACAACTATTTGTTAAGGAGCCGGAAAGCATTACAGGAACATCACCATCGATCAGTGACTGGTCATCATCTATCGAGCAATGACGATGAAAAAAATATATTGTATAAATGACTTACAGATTGAGCAATATATGGAGCCATCATGCCTCCTATTCTTGCAACACAAGAGCTGGCTCCCATTCCGCCGTTCCTGACAACGGTAGGGTACAACTCCATGGAATATACATAAACAACACCGAAGGCAGCTGCCGAGCCCATCTTCCCAATCACGGCCAGCCCAAGGGTAAGCGGTTCCAGCTCTGTCAACAGAATCAAATTGTATTGAGAAAAAACATCAGTCATTTGATCATTGTTTTTCAAAACTTATTGTTTTACAGAATGCACAATACGTAGCAAATAAACAAAAAGTCGGGGTGTTTCCCCTCTCAAACATATAAAGAGTAGTCAGTGTATTTAAAGGGTGAAGTAAATTGACCTAGGTATATATATTCACATGTATAATTTCACTGTATTATATGAGTACTACAACAGCACGTATCCATCAACGATAAAAATTATCAACAACTTGCTTAAAATAAAATTGATTTTAAATGGAATTTTGTCCTTGCACATTATGCTCACCTTCTCCTCCATATAGAACAGTAAAAATAGTGCACATACAGGCAACTCCTCCAACCATCATACACAATGACAAGAGCTTTCGCCGGCCCATAGCGTTGAGAAGAAATATTGTTGAACCATTGGCAGGGTACTCCACCACAGCAAGGATAAAGAACTTAAGGAAAAAGTTGCCTCCCAGATTGCCAGAGTGCATGGTCACACCGTAATACATCATGCTGATCACCATCCTAGGATCAAAAACAAAGACAAAAACTTCCATAAGAACGTGTTTCGTCTGTTTAGTGAGAATATAATCTAATCTACAACCATAGTTTATCCCAATCTTTAACTCTGCAAGTAGGTATAAGTGTCCATCGGTCTCTGGTCTACCAGATGCCTGATTCCCCTATCCCCTCGTCCTATGGACATCACCAGTCTTATGAAACAGATCGAGTGAAAACCCTGGCATCGTTCCGAGAAGTGCAACAATTGGCTCTATGAAGAAAATTAAAACAGATATAAAACAAGCCTATTCAACAAACCTATGATAATTTTATCCTGAATACATCTTTTCTTAAAATATTCATAATCACACGATGAACGCAAGAACATGCAACCAGTATCGAGAAATAGTCATCGTTATTTTTGTTCACATGTAAAATATTTATTGATTTGTAATGAAATTTTGTTGTAGTGCATATACCCTTTGGAACATCTGATGTTAACATCATAAGAAACGGTGTTTAGGTACAAAGAGTATTTCTCGATACCAATAGGTCAAACCTTTCTAATGAAGAACCTATTCAATAAAAACGGCGAATTAGTGAAACACAATTCAACATATCTGCAATATTATATTAAAACGCAAAAAAACACGTTATCAGAATATTACAAATTAGTTATTATACAAGAATTAATAAATCTCATCACGATTTCTTATCATACAGCATTAGCGTGTTTAAATTTCTTACAACAAATCATTGTGCACGTCAAATGGACATTCATAAGAATATTCTCACCAATTAAAGAATATGATGATGGTCCTGAAGAAGAGGGTCTTAGACATAAACAGATGCCACAAGTGGCCCTCTTTCACTTTTTCCACGGAGTTAGCGTCGAACATCTTATCGGGAACTGTTGTTTTGTTCACTTCCGCTGCACGCTTGACAATCACCTCGGCGGCCTCGTAGTGCCCCTTGCTGATCAACCATCGTGGCGATTCAGGAATAAACCTAGGACATATACATGCAGCCAGAACGCTTAAGAAAGTGTAATGGGAACAATTTTTCCTAACAGCACATAACTGCTCTATAGAAGAGACTCTGATTAGGTTTTATCTCGTAACCACTGATGGACCATGGGTATTGTAATTGGATGCCGGGGAATGGACACAGGGAGGGGTCGGCAGTATCGTTGTCAGCAGGGTTTACAAACACCAAGGCTTCTTACGTCATACTGGTCACCTTCGAAAAACAACGCGAGGTCTAATCGGTCATGTGTCCACAGAGGTTCATTTGTGTTTGCGGAATAAATGTACTGCTAATAAAATATATGATGTTTTGAATTGTTCGACAGAGTAAGGGCGATGTATACTGAATTCAAATAATGTCTTTTAACAATGTATTCTCTAAGTATTGAAAGTGTTTGTCTGATGATTTGTATATATCTATTTATCGCGTATTAGCATCAAGTACACTAAATCTTACGATGGATTGATAAGATTTTCACGATATTACTAAAACCTGAAAAATGCTGTCTATTGTTTTTACTGAGCCACCTATAAAGACATCTTTTATTCAACCTAATGGTGTATTTTATTCATAACACGACTAAATCTGACAATTTTCGACTAAGTTTGAAAATTAAAGTGACATAAGAATTCGAATCTAAATTCAATTTTGAAATACCTTTAAAAAAGGTTTAAGAGGTTAGATTCCTGAAAGTTACTATTGTAACACCTATCTATAAGATTATTCTGAAAGTTCAAGCACGCAATATTTTTACTTCAAAATATCGATATTGTTTTGTTGAAGATGATGCGTTGAATTATGTTATACATTAGAAGAAAGCACGCAGAAACTCTCCAATTTATTACAGGAGATAATACAATGTTTGGCGAGCAATAACACCACTGAGACAGCGCAAATGTGACAGAAACAAGGCAAAGAATAAATAAGGAATGCCTCAAATAAGTGATGTATAAAAAAGCTTAATACAGTTTAAAGAACATTCGAAATCATAAGAAGAAATATACAAAAGTAAGTTAAAACATTCCATTTCCATCAAGTTTACAATGCGGCTAAAGTTTCGTAATGTACACGTTTCATTCTGTTACGAAGTTCACCAGTACATCAGGATATGTTTCTATATTACAGCATTGATGCAATACCAGGCATTACACTTAAAGTCTGTCAGAACAAATGGGGTACAATAAACCTTCACAGCTCAAGCAAATATGGCTGGTTTGTCATCGATTTTCTTGTTTTACATTTGATTCAAACAGCCTGCAATTTACATTAGGCAATACACACACTAACCGGTATTGTATGTTATCGGTACCATTGATCACAGGAATAACTCCCTTGGTTACTGACTCAAACTTTCCTTGGGAATTGTAGTAAACTAGCGGCGACAATTAATGATATATAAGCATACGACTAACGGACTTATTTGGCATTAGACCATACAAAACTCTAAAGAATTAATTATCTTAAACATGTTATCCGTTGGTCTTTTGGAGGCATTGGCTAGGGTAGAAGGCGATATGGAGATGATATCTGGAAAATATA
This sequence comes from Mizuhopecten yessoensis, assembly GCF_002113885.1. NCBI lineage: Eukaryota > Metazoa > Mollusca > Bivalvia > Pectinida > Pectinidae > Mizuhopecten > Mizuhopecten yessoensis. Next base: position 290,206 of record NW_018407380.1, on the reverse strand, counting down.
AAAGTAGTTTCATGATGATTTGCATAAACACATTTTGCATATAAAAATACTTCAATGTTCACAAAAACGAGTTTATTTTAGCCACGATTGTGTATAACTGTTCTTCAGGAACTATTTAGGGGTAATTTCTCATCTTAATTAAATTAATTAGAAATCAATATAATAGGCAACAGGCGAAAACAACGACCATTACAGAAATATTTTATGTTGCACACCTTAGGTTTTTCTCAACTGTGATAAGTTAATTTTGCAGTAGAAGTTGCAATTGTGATCGTTATGTATATTGTGAACGATACGCGATTAACGACACCCCCACCAAACAGGCATTATGTCCTCACTTGATTTTCAATGTTCATTATTAGATTTGTTTTTGGAACTGAATATTCTTGGAGTCTTTTTTTTAAGATCGTTCGTCTTTAATGTGATTCCTCTCGTGACATTTATATTATATTTTTCAAACGAGGATATGTGCCTGGGTATTGAAACCTTTGAAAGGTAATATGGAATAGTTCCTGAGGTACAGCGGAAGGACATAAAATATAACAGTTACTTACCGTTGATATTGCGCCCTTTTATCAACAACACGATCACGGAACTGGGGTTTCCATTTTTACAGCGAGATACCTTACCTTTTTCAAAAGTCACGCCTATCAACTTTTCAAAATCAGAAACTTCAATTCAACTTCACTTCCTTTGTGAATAACCAATAAATCTACCATAGTAACTGAGTTTTTGTTAAAAGTCAAAAAACAGATTTAATGGATAACAAAGCAATTAAATAATGGCAAGGATTTCATGTTTCTTTTTGTTCCCGATAACATTTTCATTCAGATTTCTGATAATAAATTTGATCAAGCACATAAATTCAAGCAAAATAAATCTCCATTATAACAGTCAAACCTTACATTTTACAGCATTAATTAATGCAAGTAAATTATTCATCCATAAATGTCTTCAAGGTTAGATTGTGTACCGATATATTTGATGCGCTTCTTTGTAAAAGACAATGATAGCACTATTGATCACAATTTGTTTAAGAAAACACCGGTAGTTCAAAGTAGCAGCTGATAGAGTTGGCGTTTTAACTGCAAAATAAAAAGCTGTTATTCCGACAGACATTTATACTGCAAAATCAATAAAACGCCCTATCTTTTGAATTTGCAAAGTTCGCTGTGTTATATATATAGACTTGTTATTCGCCCATGCTTGTTTATCGATTGACTGGGGTTGAACTTTCAAAATTAAAGCGTATAACTCGGAAATTACTTTTTTCGAGTACGTTATCCTGTCGTGTCTGGTACAAATATATGCAAACAAATCAACCTATTTATAGAAAATTGCTATTCTTATTGAAACGATGAATGGTTTGCCACATTTTATTGCTTTGACATCTATGAAACCCTTTTAAAGAAAACAGTAATGACAATTTATTTCTCTCTATATATAGTTCTATGCGCTATCCAATAACAATGAGGCCAGAAAGAGTTTAATTTCAATCGTTTAGTTCTTGTTTTCTTCCATGGACTGCAACCATCATTTCTTCCTCGCCAAATTTTGAAAAAGAACCGATTTTTAATGGTTTATTTATCAGGTATAATTATTTATGAATTATCCACAGGTCTTTTTACATTAAATATTATCTATTAATTTGAATATTATGCAGAAAAACTTTAAATATAAGTTTTAATATATAATAAGAGAAAATATAAGTTTTAAAGTGACAATGTTTTTTTTTTGGTTTTTTTTTACAAATGTGGATAAGGAATTATTTATAAAAAGGGCAAAAATAAATCATGTTTATGCTATAGAAAAACACCGAACCAAATAAAACATGAATGCTTAATGCTATGACAATAAGTTCTGAGTCATGTCGACTTTTTCTTTCGTGACATTCAAAACGAAAATATATTTAAGTATCAGTATTCAAAATTAGATGTCAAAATTTCACTTGTTTTAACTGAACCAATCCTTTGGAAAACAATTCAATATTTCTCGTGTTTCAGCTGATATCGAATCAAATCTGAACGAAAAAAGAAAGAAACATTTTTTATTTAATTCCGTGTTTTCTATAAAGAACAACAATAATGTCGCCATACCTCCCAACCGGTGCGCAGACGGCCAACACCTTATGTGGGCTAGCAAATTTAAGTTTTGGGTCTTTATTTTCTTAAGATACAGTGCATAGCTAACTATTCTATAATTGACAGCATATCAACTAAGATAAATTAGATTCCCTAATGCTAAGGTATACAATTATTTCACATGTACAATACATATTTTTTTATTTGCAAAGGCAATACATACATACATACATACATAAATACATATATAACACACATATAAACCAATTAAAAAGAAAATACTCCTGGTTAAGTTGTAGTTTGCGGTGAAAACAGCCAGCTTCGCTTGTGTAACGTTGATTTAGTTACTGCATTCATCCTCAGATGTGGAGAATAATATAAAAGATGCCCATCCTGGAAATGTCTTCTCGATGTCGTATCTGTTTATATCAGGCTTGTGACGGCTTGTTGATGATTCGTGTCCAACAGTTGTTGTTCGTTGATGTACACATACGATTAAAAGATAGGGGAGAAACTTGGAAGGAAAATCTAATTTCACTACATAGCTGGTAGGCAAGATTGGCAAAACATATTCCATCCGATATCATAATAAGCCATATTGACTTTTCTTTGTAGCTGAGTATCCTCATTATAGAATAGTTAACTCGCTAAATGCTTCTTTTGTAATATGAAGTATACCAATTTAGCATTACATCATTGTTTGATGCAATGCAGTTTTATTATTCATTTATCATCTACCTAACATCGATTTGATATCAGATGAAATTAATATTTAAACTAGTATTTATGAAACCAAACGTTTGTCATCTAAAACCAATTGAACAAAATTCGTGTTAGCTCTTGCAAAGAAAAGGTCTGTGCGAAAAGATGAGGCTGTAAAATTGTGAAATCATAATGTACTGGTCATCTGCATGTTGCCAATTATGAAACAGAAGACACTCTTCGTCCAATGATATTCAAGGCTACCTGGCATGTTCTTCATTTCGGTTCGGCATCTAACATCTCTGGTAGGAAACATCACAACTTCAATGGGCAGGTTCACATGGGGGTCGTTTTTCATGTTTCACTCCCATCTTCTTTATACGGCAGCAACGATCCCAATCATCAAAAAGAACATGTCTTCGTTAAGTACAGCACGCTCTGTCCCAAGAAAAAACCCGGAAAATACCGTTTTTTCGGAAACGATCGCGATATTTTATAAGTTTGGCCTTCGCAACAGTATCAACATTCCGCTTCATACATCGAATAGTATTATGCTTATGCTTAGACAAATTAATTTATAGAATAAACCGAAATAGGTTACTGTAACCGTTTATCTACATATCAATTAGTGTTTAACACATACCGTTAGCCCGTGCCAAGTTTAGGTGATCAGACGATTGAGAACTGGAGTTAAACAAAGCCCATTCAAGAGGAAACTTATAAGTTATTATAAAAATAAATTACTTTGAAACAGAAGCCCTAACTCGTGCTGTTTGTGACCCAAAAATTATCAAGACAAATCGTTTCATTTTCATTTTTTAAAACTATCAATGTTCATCCAAATCAAAGCTACTTATTCTTGGTTTAGAAATTGAATGATTTATATATTGAGCTATATATAATGCATTAACAATTGCAGAAAAGCAACTTCCGTAATAAGCGATGTCATAACCTGTGCCATATTGTACGAAAGCGTAAATATGAACTGTTGCAAAGGTCAAACTTGATACAGTTTTAAATTCATTTTAGAACTTACGGTTTTTGGTCCATTTATCTGCATCCCTGCGACGCTATGATGTGGTGAGGAGATTAAAAGACAAGGCAAAAGGGAAAAGAGGAAGTGGGGCTCAAACGTACTCGAGTCTACTATGAGTACACTCTTTTTTCAGCGGTTACGAGTTTCAGTCTGATTAATAAATAAGCCTTCCGTCATCTGACTTATCAAGAATTTCAGGTAACCTGCAACAATACAGAATGACAAATGTAATAATCAGAAAAAAATATTCTGATCGAAGCCTGTCTTGTTTTTGGCTAACGTTGAGTTGGAGAATGTTATATAATTCGCGCGTGCTTCCTTTTCACCAAAAAGCCCAATTGGGTAATTTCAAACAATATCCTCTCTTTTCTATCATTAATATTTGATGATTATTTATTCACATAATTTCAATAAAAAATATTCAAAAAAAATCAGCAGATAAATCATATTATAAAATCCTTTCAAAATCGCAAAAACGAAAAAGAAGCACACACTTTTGTGTTATAGCCTCGCATCGTTCCCTCCATATACGCATCTCAAAACAAGCTATTGTATGTGTGCAAAACACTTTTCTATATCAACATTGTAAGAAGGCATTAAAGTTTTGTGCTTAACGTTTAAAAAGATGGCCATCTGTTGCAAATCATTTTCCATTTTCCCCTTGCTTATTCATACAGTTGCCTCTCGTTACCTTCTTATATCGCTTCATATCGAATAAGATTTTCAATTTTGCCCTTTCTATATCTCTACTTAAAAAAGCAGACGTCTTCGTTAAGGTTTTACAATGTAATTTACCAATAATTATTTTTTATTATCATAAATCATTAACAATGATGATGATTATTGCTTTACCATTCATATCAACTGGATAATTTTTGTAAAAACCTTATTTTGGCTGATTGTATATTGAGGGACGCTGCCGGTGCACTCATTAACTAACTGTAATAACATGCATCCGATGAAATGTTTTAAAAAAAGCGCAAACATGTGTCTCAATTTCATATGTTATGTACCTGTTGTTTACCTCACCCTATAGCTGGTCCTTATTCAGAGGTCATGCATACGAAGATAAAAATAGGATAAAAGAAATGATACACTATAAAGTTTAAGGATCCCTGTCCCTCTTTAGGTATAACACCAGATAATTCCACTATGATTTTCATATTTTCAATAATCTCCCTTTGATTTTGTTTTGGATGTAACTCTTATGCAATTGAGCCAGGGGACTTTAGATAGCCAGTGACCTCAGTTGGTTAGAGGGATAATACAACATTCGGAAGTCCAGATTTCCAATCCTGGTCTAGCCCTGCTCACATTTTACACTCAGAACAATGTAGTTGATTATGTTTTGTTTATTTTATCTTTAATATTTTTGTCATTTAACTCCTGCAACGTATGGTTTTCTTTACATATTTTTGTTATCAAAGCCGTGTTCAAGCCTGAAAAAACAATACGTAGTGAGTTTTTTGCCGATGGCACGGGAATCCTTAAGCTCACTATGACCCCCACCCGTAGCATTAAAGTAGGTCCTCCCTCTAGTGACGTCACGGTATAGATTATGTGTTGGGCATACTTGGTTATGCGGAGAGGTATCATCTTTAATCAATTACTTGGTTTATTATGTTCATATTATGAGCATAAAACAGGTTGTACACATAGGACTTTTAAATTACGTTTTTTTTAAATCATATAATGTTTTACGGCATATTTTTGTTACCGAAAAATCTCCAAAGTGCATGAATTACATGATGATATTTTCAGGAAATTTAAATTCATAAAATATCAATAAGATAGCAAAGGTCCGGGACATCTTTTGTGAAGGCATATTACATAAAAGTCTCTTTCAATGAGACTAAATATAATTTATTTCACTAAAGTGTGAAAAATGTTTATCCTCTCAGCATGAAGAATGATTTTAGACCAAGTTTTTTATGAAGAATTGATTTTGTGTACCAGAAACGTATGGTACAATGACGTTCTAAATACCATAGTGCGATAATTCATATTTGTGGTGATGTGTATTGACATTTCATGTTCTTTATACATTAGTTTGTAAATTGAAAGTATAAAAGGGATGCTTCACAAATGAATCATCGAGGGAGGAATAACCTCATGCAAATCAAAAGGAAATTGTAAGTGTACTTGTGATGTTCCCTTTCCTACAGAAAAAACACGAATAGAACCATTGTTCATTTTCGCCCTAGTTGTATTGATTTTGAGTTCATTTTCGCCCTAGTTGTATCGATTCTGAGTTCATTTTCCCCAGTTGTATTTATTCTGAGTTCATTTTCGCCCTAGTTGTTTTGACTCTGAGTTCATTTTCGCCCTAGTTGTATCGATTCTGAGTTCATTTTCGCCCTAGTTGTATTGTTCATTTTCGCCCTAGTTGTATTGATTCTGAGTTCATTTTCGCCCTAGTTGTATACACTCTGAGTTCATTTTCGCCCTAGTTGTATTGTTCATTTTCGCCCTAATTGTATTGATTCTGAGTTCATTTTCGCCCTAGTTGTATCGATTTTGAGTTCATTTTCGCCCTAGTTGTATTGATTCCGAGTTTATTTTCGCCCTAGTTGTATTGTTCATTTTCGCCCTAGTTGTATTGATTTTGAGTTCATTTTCGCCCTAGTTGTATTGATACTGCGTTTCTTTTTGCCCTAGTTGAATTGATTCTGAGTTCATTTTCGCCCTAGTTGTATTGATTCTGAGTTCATTTTCGTCCTTTTTGTATTGATTCTGAGTTCATTTTTGCCCTAGTTGTATTGATTCTGAGTTCATTTTTGCCCTAGTTGTATTGATCCTGAGTTCGAATTATGGTTGTGCTGTCGCTTTTTGTTTCTTCAGTTGGCGATTGTGAATGTCTTAAGTATGTATCGTCTTAGCTAGTCAGTGACCATATTTAGTCATTAGCATTATCTTTTCTAGACAAAAGCTTGTGCACTTGTAACTTTTTAACCAACAGCAATGTCTTAGAGATCCTGAATGGCGTGTGTGTGGTTTCTTTCCCCAACAAGCTTCCTCAAATAGTATACAATCAGTTGCTAATGATGCGTACATACTACATCTACCGTGAATATAGCTGTTTACTGTCGAGACTAGTTAATATTTTCAATCACTTTACTAGATGTTTCAGCGGATATCTTAATACGATGCCAAAAATATTTTTTAAAAAATGGAATAGATCGTGAAGCACGATTTATCCACGAATAGCTTTTGAAACAATTGTAAATGCAGGTCTATTCAAATCCAGAATAGAAATCATCGTGTGAATAACATCCCTTTTAACGTTGCATGCGATAATAGAAAAGTTCATGCTCGTGTGGAAAAATGAATTTTGTTGAAGTAGCATGAGTATGTGTGAAGAATACCAATTGATGCTTCTTATTGCTAGCCTAACTATCGTATCTTCTATCATACAAGATTAAAGCAGGAATCTTGAGTATTCATATCATTCTTTTTGAAAGAAATAAATCATAATTATCGAATAGCCAGTTCCTTCTAATACGAAAATCAAAATTTAAATTTTATCTCAAGAAAAAAGTGTTTTACTTTTAGTTCTTCCCAAAATATGACAAAACTGTTTAGGATATTGTTGGAAATCATGTTACAAGCTATGTGGTTGTGAAATGCCAAACCCACTGTCACTAACGTTTACTTACCACCAGTAGAAGAGGTAGAAGGTGCAGGGTATAGCCACCGCCAGCTGAATGTAGTGCCAATTCCGCAGGAAATAACCGGCTCCAGACAGGTAACACAGACCAGTGGCGAAGAACATATGGATAGGGATCCCGGCCACTCCTCGTTTGGATGGTCCGACCATCTCCACGCCTAATGAAAGGTAGCACCCGATTACTTAAGAGGCAAACATTTACGTAGGTAAAGCAAATAATATAAATATATCAAAGAATGTATACATTATCGCAAAACATTATTATTCCAAACTTCATATCAAGACAATACATGTATATATACAGAGAGAGATAGAGAGAGGCAGTTTGGATTGTCCTGCGTTGCAAGCTTTTTGCAGTAAAACGTATTAAAGGAAACGTGAATACACACAACGATTAGCCGGCTAAACGAAACAATATCATTGTAGATTTAGACTCGCGTGATTTATTTTATACTCTGAGGAATCTCCCCTCTGTAAATATGTTGGGTTTTTTAACAAATTATAACGGCTTGTGGTGGCGCAGTCGAATGTTGTCAAATAGACAAACGTCTTTGCTGGAGACATTTGATGACAAAACAAACTACGGAGATTCTTCAGAAATATGTTCCGATTAATGTCTTTTTCTCACATTACTGGATCCGGAATGCGAATTCTCGGATTAAGGAGTAGAGTTTCTGCTGTAGAAAAACATTCCGGATAGGGCGTCTTCAGAATGGATTATCAATGAAGTTAAACGACATACACTGGCTCATGAAATAACACGTTCAGTTCTGATCAAATACATCTTGGCACTTGTTATCGTATGCAGGAGCCAAATACATAACATAACAGGCCTCCGTACACCTGTTGGGGGTAGATAAACCAATTATCCAGAACATAAATAGTTAGTGAGGGCCAGCTCTTTGGCGTCCATTAACTTTAAAATACCATGTGTGTTTTGATCGCTCTTCTGGTAAATATTAATGTTAGAAGGACGGTTTGCTGTTTATAGTGACTATACTACTTTCAGAATGAGCTCGCTTAATAAAGTTGGCAAGTTTATATGCTATAAACGCTTTCGTGAACCGAAAAGTACAATGAATCAAATGTAAACACTGACAATACTGTATATAACTTCACAATTGTTTCGAAATATCGAATCCATGCATGGTGATTATGAAAATAGTTATGTAAAGGTGTTAAGGATAAGCTCACAAATTTAAATCAAATAAAGAAAATCATTACCACGAAATTAATAATATGTGATGCAACTTTTTCCTGTAAAACATTTTTAGCAAACACTTAGCGGACCTGAGTCACAGAAAACGGCAAAAACTAGAAACAAGTGCAATATTATTGATTCGTCATATTCATGCTGCCCTTCAATCGAACGGTTCGAGCTTTGTTAGCTGAGCTGATTTAGCTGTCGTGCTTCCCATACCCAAACACAGACCACATTGAATAGAAAGAGTAAGTCATATTATGTGTTCATAAGTATATGGTTTTCATTAATTGTGTAAAAAATATAACGTATATATAATAATTTCTTGACTATTTCCAAACCATTAATAGCGACGGGGAGTGACAGTGTCACTTGCTAACTAGTGTTTATTTATCAGTATAACGAATACAGTAGAGTTTTGTCATTGCTGGTAAATACAGCTAGAGACTTACTGAGAACACAGCAGACCATGAAGAGACCGTGACACGCTGCGCCAACTGTGAATTCAAGGAAGACGAAGCTGCTATATTCTGGTGCCCACGCTAACGCCAAGGCAGACGCCAACATCAGTACAGAACAAATTGAAAAAGTCTTTCTACGTCCGATGCTGTAAATAAGATAAAATGTCATATCTGAGTCCAATCTACTTCAATAATGTGTTCGTCTCTTATATCTATTTTATGTGTATACGTACGCCAACCAATTCACTCCTCCAGTTACATGTTACAGTAACATATTAGACTGTAATTACATGTCAGAATGACTTTCCGTAATACAGTAAAAACACTTTTTTTAAGTTCCCTTTTCAGGAATCAGGAATTATAAATATATAAACTATATAAAGAGCACATTAACTATTTTGGACATTTGAGAGTCTCTGATATGAATATTATTTCAGTCACTGTATACAACTACTATCCATAAATTGGGATGATATAAAACTGTTTTCCTTCGTGTTAAATTTATTGCTAGCTCGGAAGGTCATATTTTATTACCTGGTTTGAAATGTGACATTTAATATGTTTTCATAAGCCAGTCTCTATACAGAACGATTGTATCGGTCTAGTTCAATATAGACTAGGACGCTGACAGCAATAAAACAACGGTAGGACATAACAAAATCGACAACATGATTTTTTTTTTCAGTTGAAATTTCCCTGCCGTTTATGGTTTGTTTTTGTGATGTCCAGAGATATCGGAAAAATACACTCATAAATTTACCATTGAAATGAAAGAATGAACTTGCAAACGGTTTAATGCATTAATAGAACGTTTCGCTGGTCAAATCGATGTTTACCTACATGACAACAATACGTGTCAATTTGAGGACAGAGGACGGATACTTACTAGTCGGAAAGCATCCCGAATCCCAGATCTCCACACAACACACCGAAGTAATAAACCATCTGAGCATGCGAAGTCTTCAACGCATCATCACACACTAAATTGTTCTGTGAAGAGAAATAGCACATGTTTACCATTACGCATCGAGATACATACGGTATCTACCATTGTCCTATCGATGACAAACGAATATTTTCTGTATCTATCTCGTTTATTCTACAACCAGTCCACAACGTTAATGATCAAGCGTTTATCTAAATTTCAACACGACCGACATACAGGTTCCATAGTAGGTCAAGTATCAACATGAACGTATTTGGTTTGTTTAGAATTTAAATGACGTAAACCATATCCATGAAATGCAGCACTACTATTATGAATATCAAATTAAACACAGAATACATCTTCCTTAAAAATACATTAAAAAGTGTTGTTACCGTTTTGTAATGATTTTAAACGATTGGAGATTTCATAAAGTCATTCACTTCAAACATGTACTGTCCTTAAATCAATACACGGAGGCAGTTTCAGAATTATAATTATGTAATCATTATAGAAATTTGCGCGCTGGCGAAACGGCCTACAAAATAATGTCTGCGAACCAATTACATTGACCTGTTTCAGTCATTCCATCGAGCAATCGGGTAATGACTTTTCATTTCGGGGATACTATCCTATTATGAAATATTGATTTACAAATGGGTCTGTCTTTCTGTCATTTCATCAAGCTTTGGTAGAGAAATTCAGATCGGCGCACAATCATTTAACTCATTTCACACTAGAAATGTTGCCACTGTTTACTCCCTCTGTGTGATCTAAGCCTTCCTCCAAACACGTATATCATGTGGTGACTATAACAAATTAACCCGGGTCAGTGACCCGCTCCTCGATCCAGACCTGGTCATTCCTGTCTGTAACCTTTGAACTTCTCACCATACGAGCTGATTATTACGCATGTGTGTGTGTCAGTGATCTGCTGCTCAGGATTGGGCCGAGTTACCCATGCAGAGTTTTGTAATGTCTGTGCACTACATTACTGCAAATGCAGCGTTAACAATATTCTATGGTAATAATTATCATAAATTTACCACAGACTGTAGACGTTCGCATTAACTATGTGGTACTAACGCTAATATTCATGGCAGAAAGGAAATAACCCAGACTTATCTCACAACAGTTGCTCCGTAACTTAAAAGAGAACTATATAACAAGTAATGTGTTTGTGTTTCTACTGTAACGTTTACGCGAATAATTCATGATATAAACAGATCGGTATCAGCGGTAGACGATAAAAGAGATGAAACTGGTGAAGTAAGATAACATGTTCCCATTATACGGCAGATACGTAGCAACGTTACTAACGTTCAATCAAGACATTTAGATCGCCAGGTGCGTCCAGTGTAGTTTATTTCATAACGAGTCAGGTAAATAAACAATAATCTATCAGAATCGGACTCATATTGTATATATTTCCAAACAATGTAGAAGTTTTTAATACTACCAAAGCCAGATATATCAATAAATAGGATCAAAGAGCGAAAAGAAAGATTAATTAAAAAACACATAATTGTAAATGCCAATGACGATTGCATGCACCCATTAAAATTCCATATGAATATTAGATATGAGATTATTTGCTTCCACCTTGAGAAGCCCTAAATCTGAGTCTTAATTAACAGCATGTAACTTACTTCTGATGCAAAAGTTTCATCGAAGGTGGATTTATCGTAGACGTAGTCATCGCACTGTGTCCGAACGGTGTTGTTGACATAATAGTTGTAACCGCCTTGACTGGACCCGTCCACTACCACACCCTTGTAATGACTACACATCTCGTACTTCCTCAGGATGTCCTCACTGGGCGGGATGGTCGCATTGATGAGAGCGGCATGGAAAGGATTTTGCACCTCAAATGTGTCGTTAGGGTAACCAGGGATCTTGCATCTGTGTAAATGATAGCCAAATGAATACATCAGATATCTTTTGATTAATTAATGAATAAGTGTGAAAGAGAGGGAAGAAGAAGGGAGTAATTTCTTTGAAGCGAAAGTAAAACATAACAAAACAGCAAGCTTCCATTAATCATTCAAGGTTTAATTCAAGTCATATTGAAAATTGCAATCTCAAAAACTTTTTCTACAAAAAAGATTAAGCAAACTAGAGTGGCTTTGTTTGCTAATGAGGATCTGAAATGTCAAAAGAAAATGTCAGTACAGGCAATATTAGGGAAATGCTTTGAGCGAGAACCAGAGTACATTGACGGAATTCAATTACAATGTTTCCTTCACCGTCATTCACACAGATGGTCTCTCTGACAAATTGGTCAAAAATTTAATTTCTGGTATGCTTGAAAGATATTAGTTCTCTTATTATTAGAAAGCTGGCCTCTGATAGACAAGAGGGTTTCTGACATTATCCAAGAATAATTTCGGTCTGGCGAACCATCGGAGACTGGATCATAAGATTAGCTGTTCCTGACAATATCAACTCAATTCAACGTATATTTTACACTCCTGGAATACGTATGTGTAAATGTCGAGTACCGTGCATGGATGATTTGTTATTATTAATTGCATGAGACATTGCAAAATTGATTATATAATGATACACAAAAAGAAAAAAACATTCCACACTCTCACTACAAAAAGCTGACAAGGATTTAGTGACAGCCAATGGCGGTCCTCCAGCGCGTTCTATTTATCGATCGAGTGCCCTGAGACAAGTCTGAGACTACTCCTAGCAGTAATGGAGAACATTTCAGCGTGAACGTCTGATTTATTTGTATGTGCGCCGTGAGACCAAGTCTGGTGTGGGGGTGTGGAGGAACCTAAATATTGATAAATTTGCGCGCATACAAAATATCTCTTTCCGCATTATTGTCTTTGGTTGAAATGAAATTTCAAATTTATGTTAAGGACAATGGCCGTAAATACCATGTAAGTAACTAAAACGTATGCCATCAACAATATGCAGATGTCAATGATGTTAATGACTACAGCGTCAATGATTAAAATATGTATAATTATGTTGATGATGCAAAGTACTATATCGTCAAATTAACTTAATATATATATGTAAATGAGTATTACTAAGGCGTCAATGATTATAATATGTATATGTTTATGTTGTTAAGGACTTGATTATATGTACATGTAAAAAAAAAAAATACTACAGCGTCACTGTTTATATGTACATGTAAATAATATAAATTACTACAGCGCCGTACTATATGTACATGTAAATAATATAAATTACTACAGCGCCGTACTATATGTACATGTAAATAATATAAATTACTACAGCGCCGTACTATATGTACATGTAAATGATATAAATTACTACAGCGCCGTACTATATGTACATGTAAATGATATAAATTACTACAGCGCCGTACTATATGTACATGTAAATGATATAAATTACTACAGCGCCGTACTATATGTACATGTAAATGATATAAATTACTACAGCGCCGTACTATATGTACATGTAAATGATATAAATTACTACAGCGCCGTACTATATGTACATGTAAATGATATAAATTACTACAGCGCCGTACTATATGTACATGTAAATGATATAAATTACTACAGCGCCGTACTATATGTACATGTAAATGATATAAATTACTACAGCGCCGTACTATATGTACATGTAAATGATATAAATTACTACAGCGCCGTACTATATGTACATGTAAATGATATAAATTACTACAGCGCCGTACTATATGTACATGTAAATGATATAAATTACTACAGCGCCGTACTATATGTACATGTAAATGATATAAATTACTACAGCGCCGTACTATATGTACATGTAAATGATATAAATTACTACAGCGCCGTACTATATGTACATGTAAATGATATAAATTACTACAGCGCCGTACTATATGTACATGTAAATGATATAAATTACTACAGCGCCGTACTATATGTACATGTAAATGATATAAATTACTACAGCGCCGTACTATATGTACATGTAAATGATATAAATTACTACAGCGCCGTACTATATGTACATGTAAATGATATAAATTACTACAGCGCCGTACTATATGTACATGTAAATGATATAAATTACTACAGCGCCGTACTATATGTACATGTAAATGATATAAATTACTACAGCGCCGTACTATATGTACATGTAAATGATATAAATTACTACAGCGCCGTACTATATGTACATGTAAATGATATAAATTACTACAGCGCCGTACTATATGTACATGTAAATGATATAAATTACTACAGCGCCGTACTATATGTACATGTAAATGATATAAATTACTACAGCGCCGTACTATATGTACATGTAAATGATATAAATTACTACAGCGCCGTACTATATGTACATGTAAATGATATAAATTACTACAGCGCCGTACTATATGTACATGTAAATGATATAAATTACTACAGCGCCGTACTATATGTACATGTAAATGATATAAATTACTACAGCGCCGTACTATATGTACATGTAAATGATATAAATTACTACAGCGCCGTACTATATGTACATGTAAATGATATAAATTACTACAGCGCCGTACTATATGTACATGTAAATGATATAAATTACTACAGCGCCGTACTATATGTACATGTAAATGATATAAATTACTACAGCGCCGTACTATATGTACATGTAAATGATATAAATTACTACAGCGCCGTACTATATGTACATGTAAATGATATAAATTACTACAGCGCCGTACTATATGTACATGTAAATGATATAAATTACTACAGCGCCGTACTATATGTACATGTAAATGATATAAATTACTACAGCGCCGTACTATATGTACATGTAAATGATATAAATTACTACAGCGCCGTACTATATGTACATGTAAATGATATAAATTACTACAGCGCCGTACTATATGTACATGTAAATAATATAAATTACTACAGCGTCGATGACTATATTATGTATATGTTTATGATACTAATGCATTCAGTGTCAATAACCGTAATAAGAATATATCAACCACACAAGTTAATTACTACGGCGTCTAGGAAGACTTTTAAATGTTCAAAAGCTACATGTAATCTCCCTATCTACCAGCATACACAAGTCGGGTTGATTAGTGCGGTGGTTGTATGGAGTTGATAGATAATTGTTTTAAAGCGAAGTGTGTAATTTAGATTGTTTCTCGTATCGACCGAAACATGAGTGTCCACACCATCAACCTAACGAACAATTGAATTGTTCCACCTAACAAATTATGTGTATACCGCTGTGTCTAATCTGATGCTGGTTATTATAGTGTATACAACATTGTTACAAATAGTATGCACTGCGTTGCCATTGAATACTGTGTTGTAATTGGTTAGTAAATTACAATATTGTCATTGAATATTGAGTGGTGATTGGTTATTAAATTCAATATTGACATTGAATATAGTGTTGTGATTTGCTAGAGTAATACAATATTGTGATTACAAAAACTGTGTATTGATTTTTGGTATAATTCAATATTGTCATTAGATATTGTGTTGTGATCGGTTAGTATAATCAACACAGCATTTTCATTAACGTATGATAGTAAAACCTTTATATATACCTGATATATCCGCCGTTGTTTTGTTTTAGTGTTAATTATCAACTGAATGTAAGGGGGCGTGCCATAGATTTCTTAACCTTTTTCAATTATAGTAGCAATATATTACCAATCTCTTTATTCGTTACATTTTACCATTTTAATGAAAACGGATAATGAAACGGGATTTAATTCAGGTAGTTTAAAACATCGTTCGATCATGTTCGTTAGACCAATACTTAACTAGGGCACTAAAAACGTAATTAAATTTGTTGTTTATGTGTATTTTGGTAACGCCGGCCGGTTTATTGGCTTACCTGATTTTCTTTGTAATTGAGATAGGTACCATTGTATGGTTATCCTTAACTAAAATAAGTATTCATATTGCTAAGGACATTTCTATCAGATTATAGCTTGAATATTATATAGAGCCTGATATTAGAAATTAAGCCGGTTACACTCTGTCTGTATTATTTTAACTAATCTGCCAATCAACTGTTCTAAGTAGGACCTCGCCACATTGTTAGGGAACGACGTTTCTATTTTGATATCGTCAGGCTGATTGGCAGTCTAGTTTAAACTCTAAGTCAAATCGCCATTAATCTCTTCTTAAGGTGAAAGTGATATCTGTTTCTAACAGTGTTTAGTTACGATAGCGCCGTTTGACTCTATATTTAGATAAATATCAAACACAATCCAATCTGGACCGTTGTATTTATTGTTAATAGTTATACAGTTAATATTAAAAGCTCGGTAAATTTGATCGTATCAATTCACTTCCAAAGAAAAATATTCAATAATTCATACAACGTAACACGTAAATTACGTTTTACACTATCTTTGATACAACAATAACACTTCCTTATATATATATGACAAGTGTGTATCCATATTGTGTTTGACACGAAACTCTATATACATGCCTGTATCCTTATCAGATGGACTTAAAGAACACGATATACATTATTTATCTCAAAGGATACAAAAGCTGTACCCATCTCATAAAAAATCCTATATACATGCTTGTATTGTTATCATTAGTATGATATATGTACCTGTATCTCCTTATCTTTAGAAACACTTCTTAAGTGTATGTATCCTTTTTATTAGATAAGCAATCTAAATACATGTGTCATAAGCATTAGATACATTATCTTAATAGTATACTCTAGACATAAGATACACTAACTTAATATCTTGATCTTGATAATTAGATACACTATCTAAATATTATATCCTGTTCATCAGATACACTATCTAAATATTATATCCTGTTCATTAGATACACTATCTAAATATTATATCCTGTTCATTAGATACACTATCTAAATGTTATATCCTGTTCATTAGATACACTATCTAAATATTATATCCTGTTCTTGAGATACACTATCTAAATATTAATCCTGTTCATTAGATACACTATCTAAATATTATATCCTGTTCATTAGATACACTATCTAAATATTATATCCTGTTCATTAGATACACTATCTAAATAGTATATCCTGTTCATTAGATACACTATCCAAATAGTATATCCTGTTCATTAGATACACTGTCCTTATATTTGTATATTCGATACAAAATCTGAATAGTTGTATCCTTTTCATTATACACACTATCTTAACACCCGTATCTAACCTATTCGGTACGCTAAGTTCACATAGATATCCATCTCATTAGATACACTATCCAAACTATGTATCTATCTGAGTAGATACCCTATCCAAACTATGTATCTATCTTAGTAGCATAAAGAAGATACATCCAGACAGAACAGTAGCGAACAATAGTGGTAGGGAGTCGGGGACGACTAAGTCGTTAACAAGTGGGGTGTAATACAGGTACTACTACTTCCGTCAGCACTTAAAGTGCATTGTTACTTAGTTGCGGAATGAAGTTAAAGTGCATTGTTACTTTGTTGCGAAATGGAGTTAACTATGTATCTATCTGAGTAGATACCCTATCCAAACTATGTATATATCTCATTAGATACACTATCCAAACTATTTATCTATCTCATTAGATACACTATCCAAACTATTTATCTATCTCATTAGATACACTATCCAAACTATGTATATATCTCATTAGATACACTATCCAAACTATTTATCTATCTCATTAGATACACTATCCAAACTATGTGTCTATCTCATTAGATACACTATCCAAACTATGTGTCTATCTTAGTAGCATAAAGAAGATAAATCCAGACAGAACAGTAGCGAACAATAGTGGAAGGGAGACGGGGACGACTAAGTCGTTAACAAGTGGGGTGTAATACAGGTACTACTACTTCCGTCAGCACTTAAAGTGCATTGTATCTATCTCATTAGATACACTATCCAAGCTATGTATCTATCTCATTAGATACACTATCGAAACTATGTATCTATCTCATTAGATACACTAACCAAACTAGGTATCTATCTCATTAGATACACTATCCAAACTATTTATCTATCTCATTAGATACACTATCCAAACTATTTATCTATCTCATTAGATACACTATCCAAACTATGTATATATCTCATTAGATACACTATCCAAACTATGTATCGATCTCATTAGATACACTATCCAAACTATGTGTCTATCTCATTAGATACACTATCCAAACTATGTATATATCTCATTAGATACACTATCCAAACTATGTGTCTATCTTAGTAGCATAAAGAAGATAAATCCAGACAGAACAGTAGCGAACAATAGTGGAAGGGAGACGGGGACGACTAAGTCGTTAACAAGTGGGGTGTAATACAGGTACTACTACTTCCGTCAGCACTTAAAGTGCATTGTTACTTAGTTGCGGAATGAAGTTAAAGTGCATTGTTACTTTGTTGCGAAATGGAGTTAACTATGTATCTATCTGAGTAGATACCCTATCCAAACTATGTATATATCTCATTAGATACACTATCCAAACTATTTATCTATCTCATTAGATACACTATCCAAACTATTTATCTATCTCATTAGATACACTATCCAAACTATTTATCTATCTCATTAGATACACTATCCAAACTATGTGTCTATCTCATTAGATACACTATCCAAACTATGTATCCATCTCATTAGATACACTATCCAAACTATGTATATATCTCATTAGATACACTATCCAAACTATGTGTCTATCTCATTAGATACACTATCCAAACTATTTATCTATCTCATTAGATACACTATCCAAACTATTTATCTATCTCATTAGATACACTATCCAAACTATGTGTCTATCTCATTAGATACACTATCCAAACTATTTATCTATCTCATTAGATACACTATCCAAACTATTTATCTATCTCATTAGATACACTATCCAAACTATGTATCTATCTTAGTAGCATAAAGAAGATACATCCAGACAGAACAGTAGCGAACAATAGTGGTAGGGAGTCGGGGACGACTAAGTCGTTAACAAGTGGGGTGTAATACAGGTACTACTACTTCCGTCAGCACTTAAAGTGCATTGTTACTTAGTTGCGGAATGAAGTTAAAGTGCATTGTTACTTTGTTGCGAAATGGAGTTACCGCCGGGTGTTACCATGCCAATAGACAGTACACAATCAAAAACGGGGTTACCATGACGACAGAAAGCAGAAAAGCGGGGATTGTATGTCAATAGGAAACAGACAAGCATTACGTATCAGAAGGAAACACAAATGGGATATCAAAAGGAAAAATACAAACGGTATTCATCTGTTAAAAGGAAATTAACAAACGATTAAAATATCAATAGAAAAATAGGAAACATACAAATGCGTCGATACGACAAAAGAAAACAAAAAACTGAGTTGATTTTTCAATCTAAAAAACATGCAAACGGAGTTTATATGTCAATAGCAAACACAAAACGAGTCTATGTGTCAATAGGTAGCACACAGACGGGGTTTATGTGTCAATAAGAAACACACAACACAAACGGGTTATATGTCAATAAAAACACAAAACGAGTCTATATGACATTAAGTAGCACACAAACGGGGTTTATATGTCAATAAGAAACACACAATACAAACGGGTCTATTGTCAATAGGAAACACACACTGGGTCTTTATTCAACAGGAGACCCAAACGCGGTCTTCATGTCAATAGCAAACACAAAACATGTTTATATGTCAAAAGGAAACACAGACGGGACCTATGTGTCAATAAGAAACAGACAAAGGAGGTATATGTCAATAAATAACACACAAATGGGGTCTATATGTCAATAGGAAACACAAACGGGGTCTTTATGTCAATTGCAACCACACAGACGGGGGTTACTATTTCCAAAAGATATACCAAGTGTCAATATGTCAATAAATAGCACACAACCGGGCGTATATGTCAATAGGAAACACAAACGGGGTCCCTATGTCCTTGGCAACCACTCAGACGGGGTTAATATGTCCAAAAGATATACCAAGTGTCAATATGTCAATAAATAGCACACAACCGGGCTTATCTGTCAATAGGAAACACAAACGGGGTCCCTATGTGTCCTTGGCAACCACTCAGACGGGGGTTAATGTGTCCAAAAGATATACTCAGTGCTCAGTGTCAATATGTCAATAAATAGCACACAACGGGGCGTATATGTCAATAGGAAACACAAACGGGGTCCCTATGTCCTTGGCAAATACTCAAGACGGGGGTTATATGTCCAAAAGATATAATAAATGTCAATATATCAATAAGTAGCGCACAACAGGGCTTATATGTCAATGGGAAACATAAACGGGGTTTTTTTGTCAATAGGGAACACAGAAATGGGGTCTAAAGGCCAATAGGGAACACAGAAATGGGGTCTAAAGGCCAATAGGGAACACAGAAATGGGGTCTAAAGACCAATAGGTAACACAGAAATGGGGTCTCAAGGCCAATAGGAAACACACAAACAGAGCTTATATATCCATGGGAAACACAAACGGGGTCCCTATGTCGATGGCGATGGCAACCACACCGACGGGGGTTATATTTCAAACAGATATTAAAGGTGTCCATATGTCCATCATGGTATATCCGCATGACTGTTAACATTAGAATATATTTAGTATATTACTTTTCCCTGTTGAGTAAATGTGCCGTGTTGAAATTTGGCATTACAGTGTATTAGATATAAGTAGAAGGATGTTTGTAATATGTATAGTTATATGAATAAATCTAGAAAAAAACAATTGCACCACAAAACACTCTATGCAAAAGGCAACCAAAGCAACATTATTACAACATACGAATACTGATGATAACGAAAATTTACCAGATTGCTTCTAATCAGTTCGAATATATTAAAAGGTCAAAAGATGCAGTAAATGTTGACTTTGTTGGTCCTCCTATCTTCCTCCGTATATTAGTGATTCATAATTTGTATCATGTTAAACTTTTATTTAACGACAGAAGTGAAATTGACACTGAGTATTACCCCGTTCGTTTCTTTTGTTTCTCCTTTTCGAATTCATAACAAACTGAAGATCAAATCCTCTCACTTTCACGCCGTTTCTGCGGTCTAATCGCGGTCTCTTTGTCTTTCACTTTCAAACATAGATTTCACCATCGTTTCACGTAGCTATCATGATAACGAGTTATCTCTCAGGAAAAACAGACAGTATATGTTTTCTAGTATTTTACCATCTAGGGCAGCTTTATTAATTCTCTTTGTTCGGCGTATGAATAACATGGCTTCCAAATTGCAAACACATTCATGCACGTATCCCATACTTATAACGTCATAAGAAACCATAATCGTTACAAACTTAGCGTGATTTTATCAAACTTTGATAAGTATTTCAATCTGCCAATCAAAATAAATCAATTAATATAATGGCGTTGATTTATTATCAAATCATTGCATTCAATAGCCCGTAACGTCTGCTGACCTTTTGTATGTCGTTCTATGGCCCACAATCGGGTTGTCTGCGACATAGTTCTACTACCACATCTGAGCATTTTATTACTGATACGTATACACAGAATGTATGTTTTGTCATAGTTATACGAGTTTACGTTAAACTATACGGCACCTCCTTCAGCTGGATGGGACATCTTTAGCCTCGTCGTCGCTCTCTTTACTTCTAAATGTGTTTCGCATTATAATCATGTGTGCCGCAGCTCCATGTTTTAGGGGAGGTACAATGGTGGTATCATAATACAGCATATTTATAATATAAAGTCACTACCAATTTATATAAACAAAATAGCCGTATCATAGAGACGCCTGTAATTATTATAATCTGTTTACAGCAGAACGCCTAACCAGTAAGGTAATAACAGTGAGTTTAGGGCACAAGCTGACTGGCATTCGTAAACAATTAATCATTTTACTACCGCCCATTAAAATAGCATGACACGACTGTGTATTAAATAGTGCCCTACTTTTTTTAGGTTTTTATGTGAAATATTGCTACGATATCATAGTGGGACTGGAAACAACCGCGGCCGTATGAGTCACCGTTACTAATATTCTCACTAGTACGATTTTCGAGCGATCCTGAAGCTCTTAAACACATATTTCTACGTATCAAATATTTTTAACCGCTTTGGCTTGAAAGCAGTGGTCTTATCAGGGACTTCAGACCAAACATTAGCCTTCGACAACGATCAAACGCTGAGATTTTCCAGAATTATGATACTAGAGGAGGGTCTCATTATGTACTGATTAGAACTTTAGCAACGGATATTTTGTCAATATTTCATCCTACATTTGACACGTTGAAAAGAATAAAAATAACAAATCAAAATATAAATAGATTACCTTAACAAACGTGACAGTTTTGCACAGGAAAGAACAGTATTTTCTTATCGTGTTTGAGATAACATGTGAATAAATGAAAGTGTCGATACACATTACCACTGCTTGTTACTGTCGATATCTGGTTATAAAGTACGTCTAGATGTCAGGGTGTATTCGTAGGTTAGTGGATTGCTAGTCCGGGGACACTGAGTGCAATTCACATTAAATGACGGGGTTTGATATAGTTGTACCTGGCAATTTGTTAAGATAATGTTATCAGATTGAATCTACAGGACTATAAGTATGACAAGGTAGAGGTGCTTACCTGTCTCTAAATAAGCTTGGTTATTTAATATACAACTTTAATAGTTTTTGATTAGTTATTACTTACCGGTGTTCAGGCTTAAACATCTGGAATACCAACATCATCATAAAACATCCGACGGACATAGCTGGGATTTGTAGGAGGATCCATAGTCTTTTCTGGTAGTATCCGAATTCTCCGAGCTTCAGCAACGCGTCATCGAACTTCATTGTGTATCAGAGAAACAAACGTCAGTAACGGAAGAGAGAGTCCTTGTTTCGTTTCTCTGCTGATGTTCACAGACGCCTGCTGATTCAAAGGATAGAAATTCCAGTCGGTTATCGATGACACAAATATAGTTGGAGCTGCTTCGCCCTAAGTAGTTTCCTGTTCTGCACAGAACCAGACCCAGACTGCTACTGGAAGGAAGAGAGAGCAACACTGTGTTAGATATGGTAGACAGCAGTAGTTATAGCTGGAAACCTTGGTACTGGGTCACTCAGGAAGCACGTGAATCGTATAGCGCTTATTGATTATGGCCAGAACAAGCTTCGGTATGTTAGTGCTACACTCGCGCGTTAAAGCAGGGAGCAGTATTATATATATGTGTTTCAAAGATCAATGCGCGTCAAATCCTGGGCGGATTTCATTGGTCAAAACATTCGTATGTTAATC
Organism: Mizuhopecten yessoensis; assembly: GCF_002113885.1. Lineage (NCBI taxonomy): Eukaryota > Metazoa > Mollusca > Bivalvia > Pectinida > Pectinidae > Mizuhopecten > Mizuhopecten yessoensis. Next base: position 266,891 of record NW_018407380.1, on the reverse strand, counting down.
AGTTATTATAATCTGCTTATAGACTAACGATTACTAAAACTTTATACACATGCCATTGCACAGGAAAATAATAAGATAGTCAAATTTTAACAATGATTTCCTTACAGAGTCACGTTGTAACAATTCAAATTAAGGACAACCATCATACACGTCCCTGAAAGATCCATCTAAACAGTTAAATTCACTTTAAAATCTCGTACATTTAACACTTTCACTCATCACTGTTCTCATACACTTTTCAAACTCACTCATCACCGTTCTCATACACTTTACAATCTCACTCATCACCGTTCTCGTACACTTTACAATCTCACTCATCACCATTCTCATACACTTTACAATCTCACTCATCACCGCTCCCATACACTTTACAATCTCACTCATCACCATACTCACTTTACTACCTCACTCATCGACGTTCTCATACACTTTACAATCTCACTCATCACCATTCTCATACTTACTTATCTTAGTATTAACATTCTCTCATAAATCTCACTTATTTTAACGTTTACATTCCCTTAGTCTAATTCTTCTAATCATTTACATACATTAAACACCCACCATAGCGTTTAGATTTGTAACGTTTTGATTGGTCTATAGTAAACCTTTACCTTTTCTGTACATATTTTATAACGTTCTGATGGGTCTATAGTACACCTGTCCCTTTCTGTGCATATTTTATAACGTCCTGATGTGTCTATAGTACACCTTTCCCTTTATGTACATATTTTATAACGTTCTGATGGGTCTATGGTACACCTTTCCCTTTATGTACATATTTTATAACGTTCTGATGGGTCTATAGTACACCTTTCCCTTTCTGTGCATATGTTATAACGTCCTGATGGGTCTATGGTACACCTGTCCCTTTTCTGTACATATTTTATAACGTTCTGATGGATCTATGGTACACCTGTCCCTTTATGTACATATTTTATAACGTTCTGATGGGTCTATAGTACACCTGTCCCTTTCTGTACATATTTTATAACGTTCTGATGGGTCTATAGTACACCTGTCCCTTTTCTGTACATATTGTATAACGCTTTGTAAATGGACTTCCATTCTTTTGACCTTTAGTAGCACTGATGAGTCCAAAATAAATGAAATGGTCGCATGGTATAATGAGGTGTTTACTTTATTCGACTTACTGTATCTATAGACAAAATGTTCAAGCAGGTGCTTAGTTTCTGCGTAGATCTAGTGATAATGTTACCTCCGTCAACAATCTTTTAAACATTTACTCATTTAAAATTGCTACCATTTTTAGGTTTTCATTACACTGCACCCTCAATCTTCTTAGCTTTTCTATTTACTTAAACACCGTACTTATCAGAACGTATACATTAACACAAAAATCTTACTTATCGTATTGTGAAATTCACTCAACAATTTCACTTATTTTAACGTTTCCATTCACTCAACCATCCCATTCATTTTAACGTTTCCATTCACTCAATCATCCCACTCATTTTAACGTTTTCATACACTCAATCATCTCCCTCATTTAAACGTTTCCATTCACTTAACCATCTCCCTCATTTAAACGTTTCCATTCATTCAACCATCTCTCTCATTTGAACGTTTGCATTCAATCAACCATCTCGCTCATTTTAACGTTTCCATTCACTCAACCATCTTATTCATGTGAACGTTCCATTAACTCAGCCATCCCACTCATTTTAAAATTTCCATTCACTCAACCATCTCACTCTTTTTAACGTTTCCATTTACTCAACCATCTCACTAATTTAAACGTTTCAATTTACTCAACCATCTCACTTATTTTAACGTTTCCATTTACTCAAACATCCCACTCATTTTAACGTTTCCTTTCACTCAACCATCTTTCTTATTTAAACGTTTCCATTCACTCAACCATCTTATTCATTTAAACGTTTCCATTTACTCAAACACCTTAATTATTTAAACGTAACCATTCACTTAATATCTTACTCATGTTAACGTTTCCATTCACTAAACCATTTCACTTAATTTAACGTTTCCCTTCACTCAACCATCCCACTCATTTAAACGTTTCCATTAACTCAACCATCCCACTCATTTTTAAATGTCCATTCATTCAACCATCTCACTCATTTTAACGGTTCTATTTACTTAACCATCTCACACAGTTGAAAATTTAAGTTATAAACAATCTCAGAAACATACAAAAATGAAAAAGAAATGAAGTGTTACGACTAAGTTGCATTAGATAAAGATATAATAATTAAAGCTAAACTAGATGTATAAGTAAGGAATAACCTGGTTTATCTAGAATGTATATGAAATGAACAAAATCAATAACTGTATGCAGTGTTGTGCATACCAATTTATGCACAAAGGTGCACACAGCTGTTTTCTGTACATACAGCATACCTTTTTGGTTAATTTAAAAGGACAGACAATACGCAGTAATTTCATAGCCGAGCACATTTAACCATTCAGCCGTTAGAATTACGGTTGTCTATTTTTCTATACACGAAATAGAACAGACAAAATTATATTTTGTTGGTATAATACAAAGCTACATTTGAAGCATATTGTATTATACTAACAAAGCGTCATTGGATATTTTAAATTTTATCTTGCTTATATCATTTTAACAGTTAAAGTAAAAGAAAATAGGTTTAATTAGAGATACTGTATACTTTATTGAGCAACTGGGGTTATTCCACATAATAAATAGAAGTCTGTTTCGAAATATACCTACAAAATACATAGTTGTGTGTAGCTAGCTGCAGTGAATGATATGCTGGACACGTGCAAGGTTATATTTCCACTGCCATTGCTATAATTAACCTACCCGTCAAAACAAAGCGATAGCATTAATTGATCATAATGGTGATATATTGTAGCATTCAAACTCCGCCACTGTAATGTAATAGGGAGAGTCCGGTTATACAACAGTCCGGTTCAACATTGCCTCGCGGGAGATAAGACATCATTCTAAAATGTCCCGCAGTACCAAGCAGATGTTAATGACAGAATCATCCACAAATCGTCAGCGTGTGCGTTTACTGTTATCGAGTGCAGTGGCTATTTAATAACGTCGGGGTCTAAATAGGAAGCACGTGTGCCTGTGTATTTGTCTAAATATGACACACATACGCGCATGTATGTGTCATGGAGGGAACACGTGCGTGTGTGTGTAAGTGGTAGTGCATTTGTGTTCGAGTGGGAACCGGTTCACGTGTTACGTGTGTTTATGAAGACTTTCGAGAGTCTGTAGTGAGGATGTCTTTATTTGTGTGTTGGTGGTACCTAAATTTGTGTCTATGGGTTTTATGGGTTAGTGCGTGTCTTAGAGGTGTTTTCAATGTCTGCATGTGCGTTTTACATGTGTTTTTAATGTCTGTGTATCCGTGCTTGAGTTGTCATCTATAAGAAAATTTTCAACGGCGTCATTTTGTGGCAGCATCTTTTAAGAAATTTATACCAAATTTGCCTTATTGAAAAACCCACCCTTACATGCCACCCTTTTTAACATTGTTTGTTTTGTGATTTAAATATATGTGTTGGTGAGGGGCGTAATTCTGTCGAATCCCCACCTAAGGATGTAAATTGACAGTAAACATCATTTTTATAGTTTATGTCATGATGTCATTATAATAAATTGTCATCTTATGATGGCCTTATTCAATTCTATATTTGTGTGGAGTTTTATGTGGAGAAGGCATAAATGTAGATGTTGATTGCGTCTGTGTATTTTTGTTAAAAGAGCATATCGTGTATGTATATCTACCATGTATGTGCATTACATATTGTTCGGCACCAAATCAGCTCATGTTACACAACACGAGTGACAAGGGTTGATGTTTGGGTAGAAGTTTATTCCGGTAATATCAAGTGTTAGGTTCGGTCTCTGTCGTCTGTACCCTAGTGCAATATCCAACCGTCCCTAGTCCTTCTAGCCTCTTATCTCGCCGTCCCTTGCTCTTCTACTATTATCTCATCTCTAGGTTATATTTATACCCCATACCCACATCATTCCTGTTACTAGGATGCCTCCAGCCATTATTTATCACAAGGTCCATAAACCCATCATAACTAGTTGATACGGGCATAACTGGTCAGTTGAGATTCAGTGCAATGTGTGTATGTTGGTGTTATCTGGGACATTGACAGTATCAATTAATTTTGTCCAGGCAAGGCTTCAGTGCCAGCTCCCTAAGGTCTAGTTTTGTGGGCAGCACACGTGTGTCTGTGTCTATAAGTGTACACTGAAGGTATTTTGACCACTCATGAATGGTGTGAGCCTATAAACCCTACTCCTGGTTGATATTGATACAAGAAAATACATGAACAAGTTGTTTCATTATGAAATAGTCATACATGTAATTTACTTGAGCAATAAATGGGATAAATGTATATAAAGACATATATAACAACATTACTGTATGAATAGAGACATATATAGAATTAATAGCGGTATACATTTAGAACACTTTACATAATGTATTCCATAATTGACTTTTCATACATTATGTATTGTATATATGCCTTTTTAGAAAGTATGATTAAAAAGCATACATACAAATGTTTTCATGCAGCATGATATGAATATAATAATAATGTCTTATTTAATTTCTATACAATATTTATATCACACTTTTAGTGAATAATATCTGGTATTTATAACATTATTTTCTAATAGCAGATATAATTGCTGCTGAAACAAAAAAACAAAAAAAACAATCCCATACTAGAAACAATGATTAATATATAAACTCCAAACTGGAAATACAAATCATTGTTACATATATGTATCAAGTGAATCAACATCAAAGCCAAAGTTAAAATCACAAAAATTCATCCAACAATGTTTCCATATTTGAAATGTAGAATTATAATCCAATTTGAAAAACAATTTATACTCAAATCCTAAAGGACAGCCAAACATGGGACATAAGTGGGAATAACTGTGAATAGAATGGAGTTTATGGAATAATATCATTCAATAAAAAATAATGTTTACATCATTAAAACCAAAATTATAATTCTGGACGATAGTGTCTGTTAGTTGTTTTTGTTTTCCACAGCTTGTAAATGTAAACACACACGGTCAATTCACAATTATCATGAGACATATCATGTTGCCCATAACTGTACAGAGCAGGTGACCTGTCACATACATTTTGTGTAGAGATTAGGTAGCCAGTGGTTCGCCTGGATAACTAATCCCGGCCTTTTTAAGATCATAAGATGCCTCCAGCCAGTATCTATCCTAAGGTCCAAAACCCATCAAAATCATGCCTAGCTGGTCATTGGGAACATAAACCCATCATATTTATGTAGTGCTGGATTCCCCAGCCTATGTCCTAGCGGTACGTGACCATCTACACCTATACGACTATACGCTCAGGTTGGTCGTTGGTCTTAACATTCTGGCTTCTGTACTTCCTCGCCTGGACTTTCTCGGGCTACTTTTAATCAATTACACAACGTCGTAACACCGACTGTGTTACATTGTTTGAGAAGGTTATTTTGCCTTTAAACGTTACACCATGGATGGTCACCCTTTAGGTTACTCATACAACATGGCACAGATGTATACAATGTAAATGTCACTGTCGTAAAATAGTCTAACGGACACTTCAGAAATAATGCAGATCGCTGGTGATATTTTCACTCTGTTTGCGAATATCTGATAGTACCGCACGTTTGGGACGCCTGTTTAGATTAGTCATACGATATTCCAGTAATTGAAGACAAATTATGAAAAACTGAAAAGGCTGAGCATCCTCATATCTCCAAATCATTTGTAATAACCTGAACTGTTCTGTTCAGAATGGTATGACATTTAGATTGGAGACCGACAGAGCAGGTGGTTTGTTATTATGGGGATCGCCTTTAGAATCGCTGATGTCATATCAAAAAGTGTATGTAGAACAATCATGAGAGCAAAATTGATAATATTTCAATTAATCTATTTGTGGCGTGTTTTAAACTGCCCATGTTTCGTCAGCCACACAATGATTGGTATATAAGTATATATATCCAATTGAAACCGCAAAAACACATTTTCAACATTAAGTTCAGTACTGAAACCATACTATGACAAAATAACTAATGATTGAAATGGCCGTTGGGCTGATTTCAATTTGCATGCATACTCATTATGAATGCAAACTGGAAACTTATTACTAATTGTAAGGTGCTAGCACAGCATTATGAAATTGTTGTGCTCTTCGTTAATTCTAATTCATCGTGTATTATTTAAAACACTGACGTTTACATCGAACTTATGATAACATCTACTGGTTCTTAACCAATAAAAATCACCGAATCCCACTATTCAGAAGAAGACAATTTGTTACGCTGATATTTATTGAACCGTCGTGTTCAGTGTTTGAGAACGATCTTGATCCGAAATCTATCGGAGTCTTTTAAATGGCATCGGTTATCCTTGTACAGAACAAGGCAGCGCTGATAGATATGAATCAGGAGGTTAACCTTGGCATTTCCAGCTTCTCGATGTGTTTTCGGGTTATAACGTTAGTTTCCAATTCTACACTACAAGTGAAATATTGATCGTTCTCAAATGTTGTCTTGGAAATTCCTCAAAGTCTAATTTAGTCACATTCTAATACAGAGCATGTCATTGCGCTGATTAAGTGTCAAACGATAGAACGTCGTGTCACGTGAGCCCGTCAAGAAAAAGAGCAGGGAAAGGCTTATATATTGTTGAAGATGTGTTTATAGTTTCACAGGTGAACAAGCTAGGAATCCGACGAAAGTTCCACTTGCCGTAATAAGACAAACATATAACCCAAGGACAGCCATTATCACGACTGTCCTTCACGGTACTCGTCATCCTAGAACACTACACACTGTGAGTTCCGTCTCCAATGATACGCCATTCCTTCACATTATCTGTAGTGATGTACATAGTACTACGTCTTTCTGGTTTGTTTGGACCATTTTACAGTTTTGTTGCATTACATGGTGGTTATGTAGAGACATGAATGGCCATAACTATGTAAGTCTTTTGATAGACGAACAGCTGTACGGAAATGGCGGTGCGACAGATAATAGCCGTGGGTGTCAAGGTTACATGGTTGGCAGGGTTACTCGTATGTCAGTAACCTATCGCTAGTCTGAAGGCACGCGCTACCATGGCAGTAATTTACCATTAGATGTATCCGACATTACATGAAAAGCAAGTGTATGCATGACATAACCATTCCCTATTTTATCTACTGTATTAAAATTAGAATTGAAAGAAAAAAATTAATTAAGAAACACGACACAACAGAGGTTTTGGTAAATGTTTGATTAATGTTATACCGGATTATACATGTCTTTTAACCTAGCATTTACGTCACATAACCCATGGTTATCAATCAGGTTGTTTTCGGTCCCGATCGTTCATACATCGAGACACAGAGTTATATTTGATTATCTAAAACGTGTTTTTTTTTAATTTACTTGAACGTGATTTAAACCTCGGAAGAGTTCATTCTTAATGAATGACACTTAGATAAAGAAATGGTCACGTGATTGACATATTCTATTGTAAATCAACTTCCTAGTTACATTGTGGCATGCCGTATAAACAGCGCACATCACAAGGTAACCGACATCAATATGCTATATACTATACTATATACATTATACTATACTATATACATTAATTGGCACACCTGTATTTAAATACCTGATATGCGTCAGACTGAAGTGGCACTAAACGTTTGAAGTAATGTCAAAACCTTAAAGCATAATCTTCAACTCCTTTGTGGATAACCCAATGCAAGGACGAAAGCACACAATGGCCATTACCAATCTCCAGTGAGATCGTTTACTTGGTGTATAATCCAATACATGACCTTCACTACGCAACGGCGACAGCTAATCTCCACCTAACATTCTGTAAATAACATTCATTATCAAATCGGTATGTTAAAGAATTACCTAGGTGAACAGCTTAAATTTGGCACGTATCACACCAGTGAATCGGATTTGGTTTGGGGGTTTTGACCGATGTGATAACATTTCTTTTTAATCATGCAAAGCGTTGCTGATTATGAATCTTATATAAAAACCATGTTGAGGTTGTTCTTATTTGAACACTTTCATGTTTAAAATATATGTATATATATCTACCTCGTACAATTTCTACACAATGTTTGGCCTAAGAATGAACATAGGTATCTACACCAACAGAACAAATATGTACTTAATATAGGGATGGAACGGAACTCGACAAGATTTACCTACGTCACCAACTTCAAACCAGCGTAGAAATGAAAAAAAATGTCGGTTTAGACGAATAATAGCTCTAATTAATACTTAAGGGTAATATTTAAAAACCATATTCGACACTCTAACCTCAAGAGAATTAATATGTTCCCACTCAAAACGTTGATCCGTTAAATCAGCCAGATTTTGGTTAGTCACAGATTCTTACCTGTCTCAGCTTGAATTTTGCAGAAAAGAAAATAATATACCTGTAATGATAATGTCATATCAATGTTCAGTGTCCTCTTGGACATTGGTTAACCTGCTAGTGTTATCCGTTCTGAGAGCCCACTCGACCTTTAATAATATTTACAGAGTTACACCGCCCTCATAGGTTACCATGTATCTCTTCTATTGTTACAGATCAAATGTGGCTATAAAACAGGCGTTCTGATCGAAGTATAGATTGACCAACGATCTTAAACACAGCGAGTAAATCATTTGTCAGTAGACACTGAAATACCCCGTACTGTGTGCAATAAAGTGATTTAAGTCTCTATGTTAAGTAGTGTATTAGTCAGCGGGACAACTGATCCACCAAATCCTGACATTATAGAGCAGAAATTGTAACATGTAACCTGCATAAGCATGGAAGACTTGTAATGTGTACTGTCTTAGCTTTCTGTAGGTCTGGTTTCCTGTTTTGAGTTTGAAAATAAAAAAGCTCACCTAAGTAGTATGATGAAGAGAAATAATAAAATGGAGTGCTCCTAAGAGGATGCAATAATTTTAATTTTACTCAATTTGCCATTGCACAAACATCTCACTGATGAAAAAGTAACTCACTGAGGCGTTTTATGTGTTGGTATAATTATATAGTTAAGGGACGCTGTCTCGGAAAACAGGAAATAAACGTAAGTGGATTAAATTTTGTATCATATATGCATATCATTAGACAAAATCACATTCTACAAACATTACACAACAAATGAACAATTAAAAACATCTATTCAATTTTTTTTGGCAAGGTCTGGTGTTCACGTGCTGATCATGTACAGCCACGTAGAGGTTAGTGTTTATGGTATATGTTTTGTACAAAAGCTAGGTCAAGCATGGTCCTATAGAGTATACCCAAATGTTATGTGTGTGTCCTAGAATAAGTTTAGTTGTCGTATCCTTTTATCCTATTTCATACCACATTTAACACATATAATTTGCCTATTTTCTATAACGTAAACAATTTGTGCTTGTATTTAGTTTTCAAAAACACGATACCGACCTGTCAACCACCCCAAAGTCGACAAAACTAGCGCGAAAAAGAAACAAATGAAAGTAGTACATGGAGACACTTGAAAAAGAAATAAACCGGGAGGGTGGGCGTCTGCTGGTTCTTTGGAAATCTAGGTCAAACCAAAGTTATGTTATGTCCTTGAAAAATTTACATCCAAGATGATGTCAAAAAGAAGCGATTTGGAAAAACAATTTGTTGATATGAACCCGAGTTAAATCCAGTGTTGTAGGCGATAAATGAATAAATAAATGTATGTACACAAACACATTTATATATATGTAACAAAGTTTCAGAGAGGAAAGTAAATAATTTTTCAGCCCTAAAGAGTACTTAATGAATACAACATCATATATTTTCTCATATTTCAAATTTCCTTTTCAAAACTTGGACAACGAATTGCAATAAATTAAATCTTTAAATATTAAGATGTAAATGATGTAAACGTCTGGTACCCGTACAACTATGTGTTGGTAGGAAGATACTGATAGGTTCTGATAACTCAAAAATACATTTTGAATAGCAGTGGCGTAGCATACATGCATGCTTGTATGCTCAAGCATACACTAAAATGTTAAAGATTTGTTTAATCATATATGTTTATTAATTTCTTTAAGATATTGTCTGTATCATCATAAAAAAGGAAAGAATTAAAGAATCTTGTTGAAAGTTTTAGTCTGATAAAATAGTGTTGTTATGTCTACACACATTAAAAAATGTTTATGTAGAATTTTGAATAAAAAAAACTAAGTGAAATACAAAATTTTAATATTATTCTATAAAAAGTCGGGTTTTAATTGCTAATAATCAGACTAAAAGGATTTCCCAGATTACGAGAGATTCCTTCTAAGGCCAAGTACACTTCTCTCTGCTACATGTATGGGTCCACTCCCCTTTCTCCGGTGTTACGTGCCTCTGACGCTCGACCCATCCCCACTCTAAGCACACACTCGGACATATGATTTGCAACGCCACTGAATAGTAAGTATGCATGGAAATGGAACGAAGAATAACTGCCTTCTGACTGAATATAGTTGACAAGTACAGTATTTTTTGAAAATACGTTTCAATACTCTCATTCGCTCTACGTTATTACAATTATTTTTCAACAATTTGTCAAATCCGTTTCAAGGATCCTGGTGCCACTGCGAAACAAAGTGACTACGTACTGGGAACTAGTTTATCCGACATACCTACAGCTTTGGTAAATCCTTTCTGAACAGAAAACCATACCGTGTGAGACTTAAATGAGAAATAACAAAGATGAAATAAACAAAATATAAAATATAATCAACATCGGTGTACAAATTCCGCAGTACTAGACCAGGGTTTCGAACCCTGAACTCCAGATTGTAATATCCCTGCTCTAACTCATTGAGCTACCTGGTCAAAGGAACTCTCCCGGCCCAACTGTGCTACAGTTATATCCAAACGGAAGTTAATGGGAGGTTACTGTATATCGGGAAAACACACTGCAGTGAGGCAGTGTGCCTTCCCTTCTTTCATGTATGACGTGAGGCAGACGAACAATATTTAATTACGATGTTTTATATAGATGTATACTTGTAAACATCGTGTATATATAGATGTATACTTGTAAACATCGAGTCTATATAGATGTATACTTGTAAACATCGCGTCTATATAGATGTGGACTTGTAAACATCTTGTCTATATAGATGTATACTTGTAAACATCGTGCCTATATATATGTATATTTGTAAACATCGTGTCTATACAGATGTATACTTGTAAACATCGTGTATATATAGATGTTTACTTGTAAACATCGTGTCTATATAGATGGGGACTTGTAAACATCGTGTCTATATAGATGGGGACTTGTAAACATCGTGTCTATATAGATGTATGCTTGTAAACATTGTGTATATATATATATGTTTACAAGTATACATATATATATATACTTGTAAACATCGTGTCTATATATATATGTATACTTGTAAACATCGTGTCTATATAGATGTATGCTTGTAAATATCGTGTCTATATAGATGTATACTTGTAAACATCGTGTATATATAGATGTATACTTGTAAACATCGTGTCTATATAGATGTATACTTGTAAACATCGTGTCTATATAGATGTATACTTGTAAATATCGTGTCTATATAGATGTATGCTTGTAAACATCGTGTCTATATAGATGTATATTTGTAAACATTGTCTATATAGATGTATACTTGTAACAACGTGTCTATATAGATGTATACTTGTAAACATCGTGTCTATATAGATGTAGACTTGTAAACATCGTGACTATATAGATGTATACTTGTAAAAATCGTGTATATATAGATGTATACTTGTAAACGTCGTGTCTATATAGATGTATACTTGTACCAACGTGTCTATATAGATGTATACTTATAAACATCGTGTCTATATAGATGAATACTTGTAAACATTGTCTATATCGATGTATACTTGTAAACATCGTGGATATATAGATGTATGCTTGTAAATATCGTGCCTATATAGATGTATACTTGTAAACATCGTGTCTATATAGATGTATACTTGTAAACATCGTGTATATATAGATGTATGCTTGTAAATATCGTGTCTATATAGATGTATACTTGTAAACATCGTGTCTATATAGATGTATACTTGTAAACATCGTGTCTATAGGTACAGTTATCGTTTGCTTGATGGTCTTTAACCAAGCCGTGTCCCGATCTCAGGTGAAACCTTTGGTGAAAACTTTGAGCTTAGATTCAAGATCCACAATGCAGTGACGTGTTTATGCAATCATCAGTACAATTAACGTTAGATACACATGTTGTACAGTTTCGTCCTTGCTTGAAAATTGTAAAATGCAGGCCATTTCAGAGGAATGAAGGGACGTAACTTTTCTTTATTATGCATGGCCTTATATTCGACCAATACTACTGACAGAATACGAGTTTAGTTAAATGAAAAATGTTGATCTCCACGAACCATTCAGCCTAGTGAAATGTGACTACTTTATTTTTGAAAATATTTCATGTTATGACTAACAAAATAATAGCTTTATACTTAAAATATACGTTTTTGTTTTCTTGACCGATAATCATGAATAGGTTTACCTGCATTGCAAAACTCGACAAAATAGTGTACTAAATAAATACAATTACTATACCCAATACACCATCTGCATATACAGTGTACATATAGTATACTTGAACATGTTTATCACTACAGAAACCATCCAACACCTCTTTCCACCTCTGTCACTGTGTGTTAGACATCCCCCATTAGGCCAACCATCATTTCGATATTGATTAACAGGAAAGAGAGCTTTCTCAGGGGAGATAATTCAATAAAGCAAATTTGAGTATAGGCGGTAACGGAAACAGTAATTTGGCATCTTCACGAGGAGAGAATGAATTATTAATTTCATAAACCTTGCCATAAAGTGCAGCTAACATCGCATGTTTGTGTGGATAACGGTAAAATATTGAATGGTGTTTCTGGTGTTATTCCCTAAGGACAAAAGTCCGAGACTTGCCAAGAAGACTGTCGCATCTGGAAACGATATAATAGATGTTTAAGTTGGCAGTCGACGGTTGCCTCCCTTCTTAATGGGGAGCTACAAACATACTCTCTGTGGCGTCTAGTCCTCTCATTAGGAAGACATCCCTACAGCATCTCACAATAGAAATAAATTTCGTTCTTTACATATGGAAGAAATATTTTACTACAATATGAACAACAATATCAGTTTAAGCTGTTAGTTTTTCTCAAGAAGCGTCTAATTCAATCAGATTTTCACTTCATGTTGTAATTTTTTCCTTATCTCCGTATCCAACGTTTCGATGTTTGCAATCGCTAATGACCCATCCCTGATATTATGCAAGCTAATGGCCGTGTCTGACTTTAGCCGCGTTCATTTTTAGCATGCATTGTTATTTTCGAGGTAGGTTACCTTGCTATTGTTTACATCAGATTGTACATAACAAAGAGCCCGGCAGCAGAATACAAACGATGGAAGATAAACAACATAGAAAAATCTGTTTATTTGTCGTTTATAACGATGAAGGAATGTATACAAAGAGCGTTATATTTATGTTTGCGTATTAACCAGTTTGTATCTACCGGTGGACAAACTTACAAACAGATATGCATTGTTTCGACACATGATAGCTGCACGTGTGCAGTCAGTGCCGTTTCTTTTCACTTAAAGCGACAAATATTTGCGCTTTTCACTTAAAGCGACAAATATTTGCGCAAGTACGTTTTTATGGAACCCATTCATTGTTATCAGTTGCATCTTGTGAATGTGGATTCCAACATGAAATCATTGTCACCATGTTTGCATAGTCTTCAGTACAGCTTATATAGTGTAGGCCTACGATACGACTATAGTGTCAACATTCGGAAGAGCATCCCAAATTATATGGTATATGGTGAGTTGGGAAGGTATCCCCTTGAAATTGAAATCAGTGTTAGAATGGTTAAGTTCTGGCATAAGCTTATAACGGGTGGATCGAAATTATCTAGTGTAATGTATAAGTTAATGTACAATTTGAACCAGAATTCTGTATTAAGTTTTAAATGGTTAACGTGTGTATACGAGATATTTTAAACAGTACTGGATTTAATAATTTATGGACTTTCCAAATATCATATAAAGTTAATAGACAATGCTTCAAAACTATCAAGACGCAGAGATTATGCGATCAACTCATTCAAAGTTGGTTTCATGATGTTGAAACCTCCTCGCGAGGGCAAGTTTACTCCTTATTCAAATATCAGTTTAATATATCCATATCTTTTAAAGCTTAATCGTAATGAACGAAAAGTAATATGTAAATTTAGAACATTGAACATAAAATTTCCTATAGAAACAGGAAGACGGAGGAAAAATTAAGTCCCCTATGTAATAACTGTGTTGGGGACGAATACCACTACTTATACCAATGTACTAAATGTATCTGTTGTAGCTCTTATATAACTTTATATACCAAATTATCATTATGTCAACCCAACTTATATCAAAATGAAAGAAATGTTCTCAATATGTAACACGGTACTTTTAACAAAAGTAAGTAAATTTGTACAAAGAGTAATGAAGCTACTTAATATCTAAAATAAATTAGCTAAAAGAATTATTGAAATGGGTTGTTATTGTTTAAATTGTATCAGGTGTCACATTATGTGTGTTCTATGTCCATCAATGTATACTTTGTAATATGTGACCTCTTGTTACGCACGTATACGTGTGGCGTGAGTGTAAAAATAAAACTTGAAACTTGTGATCAGCTGTTGCATTGACTGTCTTATTCACGTGCTGTAGGTTTGCGATGTGGTTGTCAATTATAACGACATTTTAGGCTGACTCTGCGTTTGAATTGAATACTGTTACAGCTATGTGGTTTGAAGACAAACACCGACATGATTCGGATTATATTCCAATGAGGTATACAAAATATGTATTCCTTTAACGCAGTGGTATTTAATTTTATGACCAGTTTGAACAAGTTTAACAACGGTGTCGTTCAATGTAATTAACTGTATTTACAGGTTTTAGTATCTGTATTATTTAAATCCGTTTAAAATCAGACGGAATCCAGTTTCTGCTCAGTCTGAAACCAACAAAAAAGGACACCTCCACATTATGTTTATCAATGTTTAAATTAAGCATGATAAACTATCTTTAATGTTGAACGTAGGCCAAAAGTCTCATAAAATGCAGAAGTACGACCGTAATTAATAGTAGGTTTATATGTGTGGATGAACGCTCCCATACGATAGCATGCAATAGCTATCGTCTGAAGGAGTGACTGGCACCGACACAGAACAAACATGTTGACAATGGCCTGGAATCTGTGGTGTGTGGCGTTACGGGCTATCTGTGTTCGCTATCTTGGCTAGCTATGGGTAAGCCATCACTAGTGTTCCTGACAGTGTACACCGATGTCGGCGCGTGAACGAACATGACATGCTTGTCGTTCGATGTAAAATAGTATCCATTCTGTCAGCAACAAAATCCAACATGGCGTTAACGACACACATGTGCGACCCTCAGTAACTGGTGCTCATAAACGTACGTGTTAAGTAAGAGAGGTCCCTGTTGTGTTGGTAACGTAAGTTGGCCAATATTTCAACATCTTCGTTGTTGAGAGAAACACGTTAAAAGGTTTGTCATGTTTAGGGAAAATGAAAATGTCTTGTGTAGAAAAGAAATATGGGAAATTACGAATAAAAAAACATGCTTATATTTCATAATTTTTAAATTGATGGTTGCATTCTTAGTTGGAAAGATATTATGAACAGCATTTATTTCAATGTGACAACGAACCAGCACTACTTGAATGGGACTTTGGTTGGGGACGACACGAAAATCACGTTGGACGGGTCCATGGGTTGACTGAAGTGGGTTAGCAATAAAAACGTGTTCTTTGGTCTCGTTGTAAATTTTAAATGTCAGAATTTGTGTGGTTCATTCGTGAAACATTCAATGCCTTCGGCGAGATGGGGCCAATACAAGGATGATACTCACAAAACAATGTGTCGCATGATAAAATAATGTACACAGTTGGTTTACGACAAGAACAATCATGTCCAACAACACAATATTTGAATATAAAACGTCGCCACTTTAAAGGCCGAGTTGGTGGGTTAAACTAGACAATAACACTGAGGCCATACCCCTGTGAACTCGATCCTGACCTAGGGGATAAAATCGCCCTAAAACCAAAGCATTGTCAACGTAAAGCACTGGATAGTATAGTGATTATGGTGGCATATTTCTGCCATCAACTGAAGAGTTACATATGTGGACATACATTTTAAAAGGTATCGACAAACTCCGAGGATTTTTCACATATTTTCATATCATGTTGACATACGTACTCTCAGATAATGTCGAGAAAATTCCCAAATAATATCGACATACATGAATTCCCAGATAATGTCGACAGTAAACCACATTTGTGTGGCTAATGTTGGTAGGTAACTCGATTATTATCGTGTTAAGTCGACTTGCTGACATACATATGTACCAAGTCCAAAACGAGGCATTTTGTATGACGTCCTATTAACAGCTAAGGTCATTTAAGGACGTGCCTCCTTGTGCGTAATGCATGCGTGCTTGTATGTATGTGGACTGGGGGCAGGGTATATTGGTGTATCTGCCTCCTTTTGATAGCGCGGATCTGATGTCGACTTCAGAGAGCTACCTCACTGGACTTGACCTTATCCGTATAAGATACTATTAAATTACATAATGATTTCTATGAAAACGATTGGCTCATTACCCATGTTCTACTTTGCTGTACAGGTAAGTGACAAGTCAATATCACACATTTGAACATTAACACAACAAAAAGCCGGACTTCCGTGTTCACGTGATAACTGTATACCGTCAAATTACACTTGGCAAATACAAGATATCGACACATTCATAGATAATGTCGACAAATTTCAAAACGTATGCCGAAATTCTGTAATCGTAAGTCAATTGCAGAACGATGCCACCAATCTTTGTTTACCATGACCCAATACTAGCCTGGGTCGGAGTTACCCTGATCGTAGCCTTGACTCCAAGGCGATGGCTACTAACAGTATCATACATTGGACTAGTGTCCAGCTGGAGTGGAAATAGAAGCTTTCTCCTGACCTCATTCTTAACGGAAAATAAATCCCATGTATCATAACTTTATCATAATAGAATGTCACCAAGTAAAGCAATATATTTCCAATAGTAGTCGTAGACTAAAGGTATGAGGTCGAAAACGGTGAATTAGGGTTTAAGCTAGTTATTGTTTTAATTTTAAATTATGATCAACAATAATAACGAGAAGTGTTATTGTCGGTAAAATTTGACTTGATATAATCATTTAACTCCGTTTGTTTTTCCCATTCGTTCTGTCTTAAACGAAAACTGAAGGTAATAACCAGCGAGTGCTGGTAATACCGTGATTTGTAGTAGGAAAAATGCATTGGTATGATTTCTTTGGTAAGGCAAAAAAAAATCATAACGAAGTTCTTACTTTGTGATAGCACAGGTCATTTCTCGGTACTGGCGTGTATATAGCTATAACTATGTCACCTTTCTGTAAGTAAATAACTATGTAACATACTCATGTGAGTAAATAACTATGTAACACACTCATGTGAGTAAATAACTATGTAACACGCATGTGAGTAAATAACTAGGTAACATACTCATGTGAGTAAATAAATATATAACCTATTCATGTGAGTAAATTACTACGAAACATACTCATGTGAGTAAATAAATATATAACATACTACTCATGTGAGTAAATAACTATGTAACATACCTCTGTGAGTAAATAACTATGTAACATACTCATGTTAGTAAACAACTATATCACAACTCATGTGAGTAAATAACTATGTAACATACCCATGTGAGTAAATAACTATGTAACATACTCATGTGAGAAAATAACTATATAACATACTCATGTGAGTAAATACCTATGTAACATATTCATGTGAGTAAATAACTATATCACAACTCATGTGAGTAAATAACTATGTAACATACTCATGGGAGTAAATAACTACGTAACATAATCATGTGAGTAAATAACTATGTAACATACCCATGTGAGTAAATAACTATGTAACATACTCATGGGAGTAAATAACTACGTAACATAATCATGTGAGTAAATAACTATGTAACATACCCATGTGAGTAAATAACTATGTAACATACCTATGTGAGTAAATAACTATATCACAACTTATTTGAGTAAATAACTATGTAACATACTCATGTGAGTAAGTAACTACGTAACATAATCATGTGAGTAAATAACTATGTAACATACTCATGGGAGTAAATAACTACGTAACATAATCATGTGAGTAAATAACTATGTAACATACCTCTGTGAGTAAATAACTATGTAACATACTCATGTGAGTGAATAAATAAATAACATACTCATGTGAGTAAATAACTATATAACATAATCATGTGAGTAAATAACTATGTAACATACTCATGGGAGTAAATAACTACGTAACATAATCATGTGAGTAAATAACTATGTAACATACTCATGTTAGTAAACAACTATATCACAACTCATGTGAGTAAATAACTATATAACATACTCGTGTGAGTAAATAACTAGGTAACATACTCATGTGAGTAAATAAATATATAACCTATTCATGTGAGTAAATTACTACGAAACATACTCATGTGAGTAAATAAATATATAACCTATTCATGTGAGTAAATTACTACGAAACATACTCATGTGAGTAAATAAATATATAACATATTCATGCGAGTAAATTACTACGAAACATACTCATGTGAGTAAATAAATATATAACCTATTCATGTGAGTAAATTACTACGAAACATACTCATGTGAGTAAATAAATATATAACCTATTCATGTGAGTAAATTACTACGAAACATACTCATGTGAGTAAATAAATATATAACCTATTCATGTGAGTAAATTACTACGAAACATACTCATGTGAGTAAATAAATATATAACATACATATAACATACTCATGTGAGTAAATAAATATATAACATATTCATGCGAGTAAATTACTACGAAACATACTCATGTGAGTAAATAAATATATAACCTATTCATGTGAGTAAATTACTACGAAACATACTCATGTGAGTAAATAAATATATAACCTATTCATGTGAGTAAATTACTACGAAACATACTCATGTGAGTAAATAAATATATAACCTATTCATGTGAGTAAATTACTACGAAACATACTCATGTGAGTAAATAAATATATAACATACATATAACATACTCATGTGAGTAAATAAATATATAACCTATTCATGTGAGTAAATTACTACGAAACATACTCATGTGAGTAAATAAATATATAACATATTCATGCGAGTAAATTACTACGAAACATACTCATGTGAGTAAATAAATATATAACATATTCATGCGAGTAAATTACTACGAAACATACTCATGTGAGTAAATAAATATATAACCTATTCATGTGAGTAAATTACTACGAAACATACTCATGTGAGTAAATAAATATATAACATATTCATGTGAGTAAATAACTACGAAACATACTCATGTGAGTAAATAAATATATAACATATTCATGCGAGTAAATTACTACGAAACATACTCATGTGAGTAAATAAATATATAACATATTCATGCGAGTAAATTACTACGAAACATACTCATGTGAGTAAATAAATATATAACCTATTCATGTGAGTAAATTACTACGAAACATACTCATGTGAGTAAATAAATATATAACATATTCATGTGAGTAAATAACTACGTAACATACTCATGTGAGTAAATAAATATATAACATATTCATGTGAGTAAATTACTACGTAACATACTCATGTGAGTAAATAAATATATAACATACTCATGTGAGTAAATAACTAAATAACATACCCATGTGAGTAAATAACTATGTAACATACCTCTGTGAGTAAATAACTATGTAACATACTCATGTTAGTAAATAACTATGTAACATACTCATGTTAGTAAATAACTATGTAACATACTCATGTGAGTAAACAACTATGTAACACTCATGTGAGTAAATAACTATGTAACACTCATGTGAGTAAATAACTATGTAACACTCATGTGAGTAAATAACTATGTAACATTCTCATGTGAGTAAATAACAATGTAACATACTCATGTGAGTAAACAACTATATAACATACTCATGTGAGTAAATAAATATATAACATACTCATGTGAGTAAATAACTATGTCACATACTCATGTGAGTAAATAACTATATAACATAATCATGTGAGTAAATAACTATGTAACATACTCATGTGAGTAAATAACAATGTAACATAACCATGTGAGTAAACAACTATATCATAGACTCATGTGAGTAAACACGTATGTCACATACTCACATGTGAGTAAAAAATATTTCATACTCTTATGAGTAACTTATTCAATAATGCTTCTGTGAGTAAATATAATATAGTTATGTGAGTAACTCTTGTTAATAAGGAACTGCAATATTAAAAATGAGGTAATAACAATTACGTATTTCTGTTAGTAACTAGTTGTAACATTACAATTGAGTATTAGTCTTGGTCTCTTAATTTAACAGCAATAATAAGAAACATGGATTTACATGAAAGATATCTTATTTATCAATATGTAAACAACACGAATTTTGTCAATTCAGCTATGGCATAAATATCCGCATTGTACAAAATAGGCAATGCCAGCAGACTGTGTACTTCCGCCAAAGCCCGCAGTCAAATTTATGGTGCCGCATAGCCCCAAAAAATAGTTCGCTTATCTTTAAACAACAAGGGGTCCAGGGCGACACTGTTCTCGCGGAGAAACAATATGGATACACTGAGCCTGGATCAATTATTTACTGCGTGGATGTTATAGTTCCGAAACAGACTTCCATCAGGGAATATAACTGGTTTCGGGAACATGCGGTTCTACTTTTCCACAAAATCGATTAGACAGACACCTTACCCTGACAGATTTGGTAAACATAGGGACTATGAGCCAAATCATACAGACATCTTCACAAGACATCGGGCAATAAACAATTGCCATCGTTGGTTTTTCTTCATATTAGGCGCTCAAGGACTCCAAGTCCTTCGATTTCGTGTTCAGATTCCGAGTATCGCTTGAGTGACTTGAAGGCAGTTGCGACTTGAAGGCAGTTGTGAATTATCTGTGCACTGCAGCATGTTATACCCACGGATTTGAGATCAACTGTGCTGTTCTGTTTGTTTGCTAAAACTTCGTATATAACAGGTCATTATCATCTGCATACTCAGTACCTTATTAACCAAACGACCGCTATTCCACGTCAATATGTGTTCATCATGGTCTCATTAAGAATTCGGTGTCAGTGGAATATTCACTTGAAACATTACAATGTTCGAATGAGGCTGGACTTTTGAGACAAAATATATAACAATACAAATGTCAACGTATGCCTATAGTGTCTTGGCGCACCCAGTGTATGCATGCTCTGTGTGGAAGGGCCCAGTGCGCTAATAACACTAGATATGTGTGTGTGTGCGGGGGGGGGGGGGGGGGGGGGGGAGGTTAGAAGCCGCCTGTGCTACATCAACATGTACACATATTCACACAATTGAGCAGCACAGCGTTAAAATAACAGCCATCGAGCTAACAAAAATCAATGTTGCTTCCTAACACAAAATTGTACACCACTCCGCGAGGTACTGATTTCATTTACACCGTATCAGATCCAAAATCGATGACTTGTTTTCCGTCATTTTGGACAATTATGAGACATGATTGTCGTGTTTCCCTAACCTCGACTTTCATGCATCGGCTGTTTATCAATAACCACTATGCATGCAATGTCTTGGGTCAAATATTCCAAATATGTTTATTGCATAATTTACATAATATTATCATCATTACCTGACGAAGATTAGGCTAGGCATGGTGTGAATTTCACAATGTTATAGTGGGGTGTTTTTGTCAAATTTACCCTGTCACTACGATCATTATTAACGCTATGTTGAGTTTCTACGATCAACTGACATATATCCTGTTATGTGTGGTTCATTTTGATAACTTCAAATTGGAAACTGCGTACCTGCATACAGATAGCTTAAATAAATATTTTCTAAAATGAATTCTGTACCATGTGGAACTTTCATGGGAAAATAATGATAAAATAAACAACCAAAAACATTAGCATTGTTCTGAGAGTAAAAATGCGACGGGCCAAACTAGGATTCGAAGCCTGGTCCTCCTATCAGAATGGAGTCGCTCTTTTCACCTGTAAGTGCTTTATGTACCTGGTTTCCAACAGGGATCGAACCTGGGGGCCAACACACTATTAACCAAAATCACAACAAACGTTCATTGGGAACCGTTCGGATCGTGTACTGCGAACCCCACCTTAGAGTATCGAGTTAAAGGTATATTTCAGTCAAAACAGAATCATGTTCAATTGAGCACCTGGTGAAGACATGGGACTATTATCCGTCAGTTTACTAATTATTTATTGTGTAGAGATTGGCACGATTCCAAACAATATTTCTATATATATAATATATCTTTTATGTTATTGAAAACCAGTTTGAGTGTGCATTTGGTTGGTTTTTTTTGTTTGATTTTCATTGCCGTTGTTGAAACAATGTTCAAGTAATGGTAGTATAAAGCTTAAAAATACAAAATAGATAATAACATACATCTTGATAAATATCAATATTTTAGTATTCGCCACATTGTACGCGCCACTGCTCTATCGTGTTGACTTCGCCGTATTCCCCGTCTGGTCTTTACAACCTCACTTCCGACAAATCTGTCGAAGACACAATAAAACGGTCTACAATGAAATGATTTCGATGACAGCTGCAACTTGTGATGTGAACATCTCCATTGTCCACGTATCATACATAGAAGACTGGTAGTAGATATATTTCGCACCCAATGATGATGAACAGTTATCGTCGTTGCTGCAAATTTAAAGCTTCAAGCTACACTTCATTGACGGATTGCATTGCAGTGACAATCACCAGCGTGAAGTTGGTTACTTATTCAATATTGGGCTAGCCCAATATTGAATAAGTAACCAACTTCACGCTGGTGTGACAATCTGTGGGCAAACACGTCAAATGTCAATTCCAAAATAAATGTAGCTTTTATATAAATGTTTTGTCAGAACTTAAATATTTATAATTTATTTTCAAAAAAACGACGTTTCGGTACAGTATGGATTCACCTGTGCGACATGGTAGGAACTAAAGAGGGTGGGACTTATACGACATGGTAGGAACAAAAGACTACAGGGTTGTCAACGGTTAACCGGTTACTTGTTCGGAAGACCACGAACCTGTTACCGAAATCAATATCCGAACAGTTGGACATTTATTTACCCCTTTTGGGAGCCCCATGTTTCCCTGATGCAAAAAAAAAAAAAAACGTTTTGTAAGGAAAACAGTGTTCAGGCTGACACATTAGTGTTATTTTTGTACTTTATTGTAAATATTGAGTAGGAGATGCCACCAGCACCATGAAAAAAAACTAAACAGAATTTTATAGGAAACCAGAATACAAATTTGTGAAATATCATTTTTTAATGGTAGAACTCGCTTTTACATGCGATATGTAAATATAATCTGAAGAGTACACACTTGAATGAGCAAGCATGTAATAAAAACAGTCATATTGTGTTCTAATAAAGCACCATATTACCGCATATAACTTCGAGTACATATAACTCTATTTGAATTCCGTCTTACTGTATTCCGACATTTGTTGTCCAGGAAATATACTTATTGAGGTTACATGTAACTATTTCCTACGTTTAGCTTCGAATACGCGAGAACACTATCATGTTAACTAATATACGTTTTCAATAGAACACTATCATGTTAACAACTATTCAATTTTCAATAGAACACTTGCATGTTAACAAATATTCAATTTTCAATAGAACACTTGCAATACATATAACGTAGTGTCGTTGGTTATTATCTGATTACCATATTGACCGGTTATCCGGTTACTCGACCGGAAGATTGTTAAAGTAACCAGTTACCAAATTTTGACCGGTTTGACAACCATCTCTAGTCCATAACCAACAGGTACCAACAACAGAGCTTAGAAAATATCTAGATATCGTTAGGTCGAAATCGGGCTCGACACACGAATCAAATCTATTGTGACCGTTCCGTTGTTCACAACAACAATGCGGATACAGCTTCTCTACCTACGCTAGCGACTAAAATCATACCCCCGTGGTGGTCTCCATGATGATTTTATACCCTCTAATGACCATTTTATTTATATTGGAGCATTATGAAATAAATGATCGGGTTGGCTCTTTTTTGGAGAGTAGCCAATCAGCTCGCTTGTTTCATTTTGGCTGGGAGAGGTATCTTAGAAGATCAGTATGGTTAAGATCACGTCGGAGTATTCAGTGGCAATATGTTGTCTTCTTCCTGACAATTTATCAAGCCTTGTTATGATAAGGGATTTATAAGTACCTCGAATATAATTGGATTTGATTTGTTAGCTTAAAGGTCATTGTTACTTCCTCAAAAACAACATTATAATCACGAGGACGGCAATGTGTTCTGTCCCCAGGCCGGGACATACCAAAGTCCTTAAAGATGGTGGTTTTTATTCCCTGTTCTTAACGTTCAGCATTTAGGATAGAGGCAACAACTGGTTCACCCGTTTTCAGCATAACGTGATCGGATGGAATGCTGGGTGCCTTCGGCATGGTATTTCAGTGAGATAACACTTTAAAGTCGGCATTAGATCCGAGCTATAACAAGAAGGCAAACAAACCAACAGACCCTGCCTCCAGCACACATACACACATGCACGCGTACACACAACACACATGGAAGCACATCCTTAAATGACCTTTGCTATTGATAGGACGTTAATCCATGTAAAAACAACCATCGCGTATACAGTGAAAGGAACTAACATGAAAAACTACAGAACTCACATACCCAGCAAGGTCCCTGTAAGTGTTTGTCTTTTTAGCGGCTTAAAGCCAAGTATATCATAACGCCGTTATGTAATACATTTATTACACCATCAGTAAACTAGCTGAAAATCATAAAAATTTACTACACGCTGAGCGCGAACACTCGTCATGGGCACTTGTAACGCTGGGAGGTGGTTAGTCTGGATCTTTACCGTGCTTACTTCGACCCATCTACCCCGAGCTAGGACGGGTCGAATCAATCGCGGAGGAGAACCAGACCTAGAGCGGTAATGGTCGCGTATATGACTACGACTTATCAAAACCATCTGTGGGAGAACAGTCTACGACCGTATGAGAGAAGCAGATTGAGGTTGTTTTGAAAAAAAGGATTTGGAAGATTTCTAAAAAGATTCCTAAAATTAATTCATGTACTAAGAAATAAATCCGGTTCACCAGATACTATACCGCGCAATTGTACATTTGTCAGCCATTTTCCGAGGTCAGTCTGGTTTCGGTTTAATGATTCACCATATCCCCTTTCCATCTGTCTAGCCACTCCTCACGGCACTGCACTCTTTAAACTAATGAGTCGACAGTCAAAATAGAATAATATTTACGTTCTTTGTCTATTTCCCACGCATCGTTCTGTACTCCACCATCCATTTACCGTTCTTATAACTCTCAAGCCTTTATGTGCCCCATGAAATCCATTCTGTGACTCCTCGTTCGTTCTCTCCTAAAGTGCGCGTGCACACATGTATACGAGTATCTGTACAGGCTACCTTATCAATCAAATCGACAGCGATCAATTATCGACTGTATAAAACGTCCTGTTTTAATGCTCATATATACAAGGTTTTCTCGAACAATTCTAGATATGCAAAACAGAATTCAACATTCCTGTATATAAACTTATTGAATCACTTACCTATTTGCCTTGGAACTGTCGGGCACCTTCCCGTGCGTCAGCCTTTGTTAGACTGTACGCCAGGTAGCATGCTCTGTGCTAAGACTGTAAGCCGGATTGTTTAGGCTGCGTTACGTGTGAGTACTATTCACGTGTCCTGTCACCTCTGAAAATCACTGGCTTGTAAAAGTTGATTGCAAATACGTTATGTTATGAACGTTCTGGGTTATGGTGTAATAATGGGAAAGATCAGACAGTTCTATACTATTTTACCCCAGACCACGATTCTTAACAATACCATTGAATTTAATTTGAATGTGTGCCAGCTCAAAGTACAATAAATCTTCTATTCTGTCTGGTCCGTTTAAATCACAATGATTTAAGCAAGCTAGGGCGCGTTGATTATCTGCACACTGACAAAAGTTCAATGAATTCTTGAATGATTAAACAACTCAAATTTATCGTATAGATCTTATTCTTCTAAAGTCCAACCATCCTATTTGTCCTATATCGATCCCATCGTGTTTAATTCCCATCAGGTCGTATTAGTCCCACCCTCTTTAGTTCCCACCATGTCTAATAGTCCCACCCTCTTTAGTTCCCACCATGTCGTATTAGTCCCACCCTCTTTAGTTCCCACCATGTCGTATTAGTCCCACCGTCTTTAGTTCCCACCATGTCGTATTAATCCCACCCTCTTTAGTTCCTACCATGTCGTATTAGTCCCACCCTATTTAGTTCCCACCATGTCGTATTAGTCCCACCCTCTTAAGTTCCCACCATGTCGTATTAGTCCCACCCTCTTTAGTTCCCACCATGTCGTATTAGTCCCACCCTCTTTAGTTCCAACCATGTCGTATTAGTCCCACCCTCTTAAGTTCCCACCATGTCAGATATGTCCCACCCTCTTTAGTTCCCACCATGTCGTATAAGTCCCACCCTATTTAGTTACCACCATGTCAGATAAGTCCCATCCTTTATAGTTCCTACCATGTCGAATACGTCCAACCCTCTTTAGTTTCCACCATGTCATATAAGTACCATCTTATTTAGTTCCCATCTTGTCAGAAAAGTCCCACCCTCTTTAGTTCCTACTACGTCATATAAGTAGGGAGGCTGGGATCTACTTGTATAAAACTTGATGGGAACTACAAGAATGATATCTTAAGGACATGGTGGGAATACGAAGAATAAACCTTAACGACATGGTAGGCACTAAAGCGGGTCGGACTTCAACATCTTGGTGAAAACTAAAAAGGATGGGACTTAAACATCTTGGTGGGAACTAAAGAGGGTGGGACTTATATAACATGGTGGAAACTAAATATGATAGGACTAATACGACATGGTAGGCACTAAAGAGGGTGGGACA
Source organism: Mizuhopecten yessoensis (assembly GCF_002113885.1). Classification (NCBI taxonomy): domain Eukaryota; kingdom Metazoa; phylum Mollusca; class Bivalvia; order Pectinida; family Pectinidae; genus Mizuhopecten; species Mizuhopecten yessoensis. Next base: position 239,670 of record NW_018407380.1, on the reverse strand, counting down.
TTAACGACCTGGTGGAAACTAAAGAGGATGGGACTTAAACATCTTGGTGGGAACTAAAGAGGGTCGGACTTATACGACACGGTGGGAACTAAAGAGGGTGGGATTTATACGTCATGATGATAACTAAAGAGGGAGGGGCTTATATAAAACATGGTGGTAACTAAAAAGGATGGGATTTATACAACATGTAGGGAACTAAAGAGGACGGGACTCATACGTCATGATGATAACTAAAGAGGGATGGGCTTATATATAACATGGTGGTAACTAAAAAGGGTGGGATTTATACAACATGTAGGGAACTAAAGAGGATGGGACTTATATGACATGACGGGAACTAAAGAGTGTGGGACTTGTACGAAATGGAGGGAACTAAAAAGGGTGGGATTTATACAACATGTAGGGAACTAAAGAGGATGGGACTTATATGACATGACGGGAACTAAAGAGTGTGGGACTTGTACGAAATGGAGGGAACTAAAAAGGGTGGGATTTATACAACATGTAGGGAACTAAAGAGGTTAGGACTTATATGACATGACGGGAACTAAAGAGTGTGGGACTTGTACGAAATGGAGGGAACTAAA
>NW_018407380.1:212900-237804 GCF_002113885.1 Mizuhopecten yessoensis | reverse complement strand
ATGGTGGAAACTTAAGAGGGTGGGACTAATATGACATGGAGGGAACTAAAGAGGATGGTACTTATACGAAATAGAGGGAACTAAAGAGGGTGGGACTTATATGACATGGAGGGAACTAAAGGGGTGGGATTTATACGACATGTAGGGAACTAAAGAGGATGGAACCTTAAGTTGGTTCCTGATATCAATATTAATCAAAGGAGTACTAAATGATCTGATATGCTTTTCCATTGAGTATTCAATGATGATGTTATTTTTTTAAATCAGGATGTTTAATCCACGAGGTATAAGATCGATTGATATTGATAAATGGTGTGTGGTTCAACCTTAGTATTTTCATCTATATAATACCTTATACCACCTACCATTAGCATCTATTTACTACCTTATACCACCTACCATTAGCATCTATATACTACCTTATACCACCTTTCATTAACATCTATATACTACATTATACCACCTTCCATTAGCATCTATATACTACCGTATACCACCTACCATTAGCATCTATATACTACCTTATACAACCTTCCATTAGCATCTATATACTACCTTATACCACCTTCCATTAGCATCTATATACTACATTATACCACCTTCCATTAGCATCTATATACTACTGTACCTTATACCACCTACCATTAGCATGGTAAGTTCAGTATCATCTATATACTACTGTATCTTATACCACCTACTATAAGCATGGTAAGTTCAGTATCATCTATATACTACCTTATACCACCTACCATTAGCATGGTAAGTTCATTATTATCTATATACTACCTTATACCACCTACCATTATCATGGTAAGTTCATTATCATCTATATACTACCTTATACCACCTACCATTAGCATGGTAAGTTCATTATCACGGGTTGTCAGTATGAGAATACTTGAGAAGAAGTTGAGAAGTCGACTTGAAATCAGATTTTCCGTTTCGGGAATGAATTTTCTCAAAAGAGAAAGTTTGCTCGCGCTAGTAAACGTCATGAACCGGAACTATCCATAAAGTGTATATCTGTCATAAACAAATCATTATAATATTATGAAAAAAGTGAGATTAACAACACCATTTTAAGCGTTAAAATTCGTATTGAGAAGCCAATGACAAGAGTATTGCTTTTAAAAATACTTTCTACGTAATTTAAGGTTCATGGTATTCCTCCGCGTAAACTTGTATTTGTTAACATTCGTCACCGACCGTGGATCTCGATGATGAGAAGGTCTAGAAGTCGGATGGAAGGTGCACGGTGGCCTCGCAATTTTATCCATATGAGCGCGATGAGAAAAATGTTCTCACGACAAACACCAAACAAACAATGTGATCATTCTTAAAAAAATATTGATATCACGTCCAAGCCAAGTGATTTTAAATAATCGTATGTGTAATTGAAGGAGTATTGAATGATCTCATGTTAATTCAACGTCGTATTATATGGTATGATGTGTCATTTACCGAGTTTTAAATTCTATGTTAATTTAACGAGTATTAAATTGTTTGGTGTATTTTCACGGAGTATTTAATTCTATGTTAATTTAACGAGTATTAAATTGTTTGGTGTATTTTCACGGAGTATTTAATTCTGTGTTAAAGATTCAGTGTTAATTCACGGAGTATTAAAATCTTGGGTAATTGACAGAGTATTAAATTGTCTGGTGTGTTAATTCGCTGGTAAATTGTGTCATAATTGTAAGTTTGATCAAGTTGCTAGCTGTCAAGTAAAAACTCGTCATAGGTAAGAAAAATAAAATGAGTTAATTGACCACGTTTAAAAAAAAAATGTGAAATTTACATGAATAGGACCTTATAAGATGCTGTATGATACAGGGATTATGTTACAGGCATCTTAAGACAAATTACTCAAATTATAAGTATTCGTCGTTGATTTCAACAACATGTACTTCGAACAGATAAAATTTGATAATTTGTGAACCGCTTTGAGACGACCTACGAACTAGGTTGTGATAAAGCGGTATATAAAAACCTCGAATTATTAATTATTATTATTATAAGGCTTTAGCTACTTCCACAGAGCCAAGACCTTTGTAGCTAATGATATTGTCTTTCCGTTTGATAGCAAGTTTGCCCACAACTACCCGTCCTCATATGATCCATTGGGGATTTGCTTTTGTACTCTCTATTTGGGGACATAAAAGCGACCAAAATAAATATGCTGCACCCATTGCAACATATGGGATCTTCATTATATTTCTTTCTTCTGTAAACTACCTTTTATTTCTAGCGCCTTGCTTGGCAACACCTCACTTTTGGCTTTAACGGTGAACGTTCGCCCAGGTAAGGAAGGCAATGGGTTGTGTCCCCAGGCCGGGACATGTCTATTCCCTGCTTAACGTTACCATTTGGGGGAATGGCAACAACTTGTTCACCCGTTGTCAAAATATTTTGACCGGACGGAATGCTGTGATGTGTGCGTTCGGTATGGTATTTCAGTGAGATAGCACTACAAAGTCGGCATCATATCTGCGCTATCACAAAGAAGCAAGTACACCAACACTTACCCTGTCTCCAGCACACATACACACATGCACGCTTACACAACACACATGGTAACATGTCCTTTAATGACCTTAGCTTTTAATAGTACGTTAAACAAAATTAAACCAAACCAATCATATGAGTATTGCTGTTGCGATGACGTTAAACCCGAAATGAACAAATAATATACTGAGAATATTAAATAAAAGTAATGTGTAATGGTAATTAATTACATTGGCAATGTTATTGTAATGGTAAATTAATTAATTACATTAAGAAAGCCATGTAATGGTAATAGTAATGCTACTTTTCCAATGTTATGTGTAATTTGATTAATTACATTACCGATGCAATTGCCCCATGCCTGCATACAATGGTTGTTCTATCTACGTTACAATGGTTAAAGATGAAACATTTGCATCCAAACCATTAAGGGTGTCTTCCTGGTCTTTTCCTTTGCAGTCAGCAGGCAGTTATCCTGGATTTTGGCAGCAAAAAAAAATATTCACCATTATTCGTTCTAACGCTTACTTTTATCAAGCTATTATGCTAATATATGAAATCCCTGACCCTAAAACTTGTATTTAGACCAAAATCATATAAAACAGACACCTAGAAACAAAGATATGTATTTTTTTTATATACTAGACGCCGGGTGGTGGCAATTTTGAATTTCGCGTCTGACCGATTTTAACGCACATTTTGATTAGCGCCCTCAAATTGACTAAAATCAACTTTCAAACCTTGGTCCGGGATAATTGGTCCCGGGATTCCATTATGAGAACACTACTCCTAGATAGGTATGTAAAAACATGTGGAATGAAATATGCTGGAAACCCTAAGGTGGACACTGATAATCGAATCGGGCACCAGTCCAAAGTCAAAATGATATAGATCAATTGAACCAATTTATGTCTTGGGCCTTTTTTTAAATTATGTAACCGAATATACATTAAATGCTGACGTAGTATAGCGTGACACTTAATTGCTCAATGAGAAGTAGTGGACCCTGCCACTTGCTAGACAGTCTGATGTGTTAAAACATACGCTTCTATTCTTAAATAAAGGTCAATGACGTCTTAGATCAGTTTTAATATTGTTTTTAAGTTCTGTAATTATTTTAGCAATAACCAGAGACGAATTTCTGTGTATTGAACTCTGTATTTGACGTATTGAAGACAATAAGATATCACATCTGGATCAAAGTGGTTGATACATATGCATGTATAATGCATAATGTGCATAAGAATGCATGACCGTTTTTCATATCGCACATTGTATTAATGTGGACCCTTGTATAAGCTCAAAAGCTTTAGCTCGAGGTTAAAACCTGCAATCACACCCTACCGGCTGATAGTAGTAAGAAAAGTTTGTGATGTAGCTGTTATTACTCAAGAAAGTAACACACACACACACACACACACACACACACCAATACGCAGAACAAGCCCTCCTGGTGTGACAACCATAGCCAATTACGCAATATGTAGTAAGTGTTGAAGTTTTAAAAAGCGGAGAGGTGGCGACTAGATGGCGACGTGATCACGAGGTAGCCACAACAACACGGCCAGAACACTCTGGAAGCATTCAATAAAATAGACTGACTAGGGTCACCCTAGCGCAGGCCTTTGTTTTCGGTACACGTACTAGTTGATGCCCGTTGATGTCGATGCATCAATGATGAATTTTGTAACGTATATCCTGATATGTCGACTGCAGTCCAGACTCATCATTTTGGGCACACAGCATAGGGTCATTGTCTTAACATTGAGCTGCGACATTGTACGTGTTCAATGAAAAATTGTGTCTTTTGATCCGGTATAGGCTTCCGTCCAAAGTGGTTACCTCAGTGCTGGTGCACTTGGTTGACTTGACCGGTTTCGTGCAGACTTCAATGTTCCGTATATTGTTTTACATATTCAATAATTGTATTGCTCATTTAAAGTAACTTGAAGGCAAATAACCAAAACAACAAACTTACACAGAAGCAAGGCCAACACTCCTCAGTTCAAGTTACTGTTAATGTATAAGCACGAGTCAAGTATAAGTTGCATATTGTCAGAAGATAAAATATGCATTAAAGTATTTGTGTCTAGTATAGAATAGTTTTAAATGTATGTACTTAAATAGCCCATTCTCAACTGTGCATTATAGCCACACCTGAAGAACAAGTGTTCTTCAGCTTCATCTTCAGTTGCAGTTTTAATTTTCTTTTTCAATTTTTCATTGCAGAAGAGGTTCTGAGCATTAAGTCATGAAGCCCACTTGTCTCCAACACGTCTTTGGTGTAACTATACCATGAATACACACCACTCTCATCTAATATTCTATTGAGTGTAAAGGATTCTGTAACCAAGGGATTGATATTGTTATTTTGTAAAATTCTGCTTAGATAATTACATGCTGGAACATTAATTAGGATGTCCATAGGATAGTGTCCTACTCGGCTCTTGACCCAATGTCTACTGCCCTCCTAGGTAACACTAGGGCCAGCTTACAGAACTTGAGATGAATTTGTTCCATGGGTGACTTGTCAATGATTGAAAAGTAATCAAAGTTTTGGTTATTCTTTTGTGCTCTCATATTAGCATTAATTTGTCTATGAATATCCATGTACCAAATGTCAGCATTGTAGGTTAAAATTGGTTTGACAAGGGCAGAAAAAGTCTACATTGTGCAGCATGTGGGAAATAAGCTATCTTTTCAGAATATTTCTTAATCGAAAATATACAGAGTGGTTATTTTACGCAATAAAATGGTTGATGCTGATGGTGGGCTATTAGTCAAGGTTAACATGAAAATACTAGTGAAAGCATGTCACGATATATTTGTTGTAGCATATAACAGTATAATAATAATTCGAGGTTTGTATATATTGCTTTATCACAATCTAGTCCGTAGGTCGTCTCAAAGCGGTTCACAAATCATTATCCGTGGTTATAGGGCCTTTGCAACCAGCCAATATGTTTCTCAACTCCATGGAGAGCATACCGCTGGTGCTGACATTTCGGCGCTCACAGCTAGCATTCTACAATTCTAGCACTGACCAACCATATACTCATTTAAAGCTGAGTAGACTGGAACAAGCGGAGTAAAGTATCTTGCTCAAAGATACATCACAGTGCCGTGACGTGACTCGAACCCGCAACCCTTCGTTCACGAGCCCGGCGTCCTACCACTAGACTACCGTGTCTCATTGATTATAAAGCGTTTATCAGACAATTTTCCTTTTACCGTATCCTGAATAAGTTTTTCAACACTTCAGATATTGATTTGTTCATTCTTTTAACTTTAAGTACCACTTAGTCTTAATGATGGAAATGAACATACGGTGCAGAAAAATGGTTATTTTGTGTTGCTTTCTACATCCACAGATATCATTTTCAAATATGTGTTTCCTTTTCTCCGTATTCCTAATTATTACTTCACGTGAAATAGCACTCCTGTGCTCCGGAGTACACACACTCGTCCAACCCTTAGAACAGTTAGTATGACGGGTCGCAGTTTAGTACAGGATTTATCATTTTCTAAATTCAGCTTGATGTAACGACACAACTATACATCAGTGAGTTAACACTATGAGTTCCGACGACCCTGACTGGACTAAGAAACACATTACGGTCAGCAATGGAATAGTCCTTAATGGTTCTCCTGGCTTAGAACAAAAGGTTCGCGGGAGATACTAAGATACTAATGAAGTTAATCAAATAATGGTTTCGGCAGTAAACAGAACTAGACATATATCATTTATATATTGAATACCTCCGCTAGGGACCTCTTGATAACAAAGGGATAGCACGTCAATTACTGGGAAATTGAAACAAAAAGTGATGGTAAAGACATTTCATTTGGCACTAGGATTTTTAGGAATTGCAACCAATGTTTCTGAGGGCAAGATACCAATCTTAGTTTAAGCAACTTTCGTATGTTTTCATGACTACTGAAAACCATATATATATGTGTGTACAAATGTCTGCAAGACATTAGGATACATTACACGCTTGAGCTAAAAATATTGCAAAATACATATTTTTACAATAATTTTGGGAATTCCAACTTACACTTTCTTCAATAAATGCAATTTGACTTGAACGTGATTATCAAAAAGCCGGCTTTCTGACAAATTCTTACATCTTTTTGTATTTGATTTTTTTGTGGCTTCACAACGAAAGGTATGGTGCACAAGACGTTTGTACATGAATCTGTTATTTCACTTATGTATCTTGGGCGGAATGCTGTGCTTGGTGCTTTCGGCATGGCATTTAGTCAGATAGCACTATAAAGTCGGCATCAGATCCGCACTATCACAAGAAGGTAAGCACACCAACATATCCTGTCTCCAGCATACACACACCCAAGTATGCATATACTACACACATGGAGGCACGTCCTTTAATGACCTTAGCTGTTAATAGGACGTTAAACAAAATTAAACCGAACAAAACCAATTGAGAAGGTAGATTCCCCCGTACGGACTGAAATAGAGTTTCGTCACGTGCGATATATAGAGTTATGTTCCTGTGGTCACACTTATAATAACGTTTGTCCAGAGCACACTCCCCTTTACTATGTTGTATTTCACCTACGTATTGTATTGGTGTATCTAAAGACGGTGATGTTTCCTCTACTGAAATCGGTAATGAAACCAAATGATTTAAACTGGCATTGCAAACCTCGTATACTAACAGTTTGTGTTTTAATAAGATAGTGTGTGTCTACTATATACATATGTACACTTAATATTGAATCATGACCTATACGCAAAGTACATCTAGATATGTTATAAATAATTTAATCTTTGGAATTATATTTTAATTAATGGAGTTTTATATATAACAAGACAGGTTTAAAAGGAACGACCTCATACAAGAATGTTTAAAATTTGATGTCATTTGATTCCTATAATGTTAAAACTACGCACGAGTAAGACCTCCCATTAAAGTACTATTGTTATTAATGACGTCATTGCATTAAAGTAATACACAATAAGATAAATGTTACGGAATGTTAACAAGACAACGATAAATATCGCACTAATATGTTTCTGTAACTTCTAGCGATCACCCCGATAAAAAAAATGCACATCCTACCAACAAGAGTTGTAATAAAATATTTTTGTAAAAGAATAAAAGATTTTGTTTTTATTCTATTATCATGCAAATTCTATAGAGACGAGATAAAATCAATGTCCTTCAAAGTTGTCCACGTACCGGATGAATAATTGTCATTCGAACAGTTTCCACATTTCGGATCGATCATTGTAAAAAAAAAAACAGTTTACGCAGACCAGATCAAGCGCTGTTCTTCAACAGTTTACAAGAATCCGGATGAACCGTTGTCCGTCAAACAGTTTACAAGAATCCGGATGAACCATTGTCCGTCAAACAGTTTACAAGAATCCGGATGAACCATTGTCCGTTAAACAATTTCCATAGATAGCACCAATAATTTTCCGTCAAGTAGTTTCCATGTGCCGGTCAATAGTTATCCGTCAATCAGTTTCTACAGGCATGTCAATCACTGTCCGTCAATCAGTTTTCAACGACCGGATCACGTATTTCCATTAGAATGTTAGACAGTAAACAAGAAGGAAAACTTCGGAATCGTTCGTGGCAGCTAAACTCCTAAGGTTAATGGTGGACGTTATTTTATGACCCCGTACAAGATGTGGGAAGTTGGCAACCTTTCTAGACATTTTGCCCATTTACAAACCCCAGAGGGAGCGATAAAATGGTTTATGACGAGAGGATTTTATCTGAATTTCCGCCGTATCATACATAAGAAGATAGCCAAAACGCTACATAATACTCAAGTTGTGTTAATGGTGCACATTTCTCCAGTCTATCATGAAAATTGGATGATAACGATTCATCGAAATGTCTAAATTGTCAGTTTGCACATGTTTCTAATAAAGTCTTAATTTTTGAAATTGAATAAGTACAGCTTCGGAAAATAGGGAGTTATAATTCATACTAGCATACTTATCTTACCAAGCAAGCCAGAATGTCCTAAATTCGATTAAAAACATGCATAGCCAACAACCTTCAAAGATGCTGGGAAATAGATGTGTTTGCAAAATGAAACACGTTCTTGGGGTTTGTCAGTCACTGCTATGGTGATCAGACAAATTGTGATCAATAGTGATGTTGAATGCATGGCAAATCAAATGTGTTATTTGTCTGCTTCTGAAAAAGTAGTCCCATCCTCAACCACATGTAGGTTTAGTATGCGTCTCCGGGGAGTGCGCAAACTATGAAAGCAATTCATCACATAGAACTACTTTTATCGATCGGCGCGTGCCGGACCTCAGTTTGTTGTCTACTCGGAATGGTGCCATATCTCGACACTTGGGAACGACAAAAAGCAACAACTAAAACAGAACTTGTAGAATTCGACCATGCGTATGAAGCGTTCTCTAAGTATATCGTACTATATAACCTCTTAGGAATCATACACGTACATATGTTATTCATAAAATTATGATAGTGTAATTGAGCAATGGACACATAATGGGGACAAAACACGCCGTACCGTTTAAGCCAGGGTTTTGAGGTTTTGAGGTTTGAAATAAAACATCGGAATTTTGATCAAAGATTTTACCTCGATACTGCAGACATTCTGGACAAAATCACCAAACGCTGATATCAATAATAGGGGTTTGAGTCCAATATATGGATTATAAGGTCAAAGTTTACATGCAATGGTCAGGTTTGCTTGTTGAGGTCAAAGTTTACATGTTAAGGTCAAAGTAAGAATTTTAGTGAAAATCAACATATGGTGCTGGCCGACCCTTGTTATTTTGAGTCGGTATATAATCAGCATGACTGTTACGTTAGACGTTTTTAAAAATAGTGATCATAAACCGATGATCATGACAGTGTGATTGGTTTCTGGGGTTGAACTGAGCCACATCTGTGGGTCAACTTTCACTAGGTTATATTAACATTTGCGCTGCAACCCACTAAATTGACATTTTAAATAATTTATTCATATAATATGACTCTATCATATTTAATGACAATAGCAGATTAAGGAAACTGGTTCCGATCAATATTCTTTTTTCGTTTTTCTATCAATTTTATTATACTTTTGTGGTAGAAGTAACTGTTCTTTAACCAGACTGTATACAGTCGAGTAGTCAGTAGATTTGATACATCAGATAGGATACTCACCTCTTCAATCCACATCTAGGGAAATGTGCACTTCTCCATTCCGCACAATCTGGTTTTAGAGCAAATTTATTTTCAAGCAGGTAATTGACTTGATATATAGTAATACTGAATCGAGCACAGGGGCACAAATCTTGTTACATAAATTTCAATGCAGTGTAATTGAAAAGAGCAGGAAGAATTAACAGAAATGAAATTACAGAGAGCAGTGCTACAGACGGGTGAATCTCAACCCTCGTAAATTCGTGACTGCCCTTAAGTGTGGCCTCATGTAGGATCCGAGTTATATGTTACCTAGTATAGCTTGTTTTACAAATGAAAAGGAACAACTCTAGCATTCACAGTGCTTCAAAAGAATGAAAAAGTTGTTGGTCTATTTTTCAGTACAGACTACATAATATCAGTAAAAAATCATTTTGACTTTGGCATTGATCCCATAAATTGGCCATTTTGACTTAAGCCTTGACCCAATATATTGGCCATTTTGACTTAGGCCTTGACCCAATATATTGGCCATTTGACTTTGGCCTTGACCCCATATATTGGCCATTTTGACTTTGGCCTTGACGCCATATATTGGCCATTTTGAAAACCTTTTTACAAACTACAGCCATCTGAAGAGCTATAAATAAACAATGTATAAGAGTTAATGCCAAGCCAGTGTAATTATTTCGATAAAACAATATTAGTACTCCATAAGGTGGTTCGTGTCGTAGATCCCTGGGGAAGTCGACATTGACCTGGGCTTCTTTAGGCACTGACCATAGATAAGTCCCTAGGGATTCATAGCTTTGCTCTACTCCAAGTCGATTGTTTATTACAGAGCCTCACGGTGCGCCTGTTCCCCATGTTGTGTGGGTATAACCGTGTTTAAATAATCTACGAGACCCCGTCTGATGTTCAATATCCTGGCTAGACTATACTCAGTCAACATCTATCAGAATAATTAGTGCTTCACCCTGTTGATATTATCAGTTGAGCCTCGCCTCGTAACGCGATGTTACACGGTCTGGATAAAACTGCGATAAAAAAAAACTTGGCCTCGAACAATCTTTTTTATATTTGTTTTATTTTAAAGCTTTCTGAAAAAACTGTTCTGCATTGATATTCAAAAGACTTATATGTGTCAATATCATATCACCTCCTGTATTTGTTTTGTTCTGTTTTTAGTATCCCTATTTTGGTTTTTTATGTTTTTTAGTATACGGGACCAGATGACTGTATGGTGGGAGGCTATCACTATATATCATATATATTTTATGTGACATTTCATATACAATGTACTTAGATACATAGAGGTTCCCAAACAAGGGATGGTTGGTTATTAAGTTTATCTTACTCGAGTTAGTTAACTTTCAAATTGCATGAACACCACGGCCCGTATTCATGAAGCCGTTCTCATGCTCCAGCCCAATTTCTTGTTCTGGTTATAAACTCAATGAATACATCTTATTTTGTCAATGATTTGGAAACATTTTGATGAGACGTATAGCCAAATAGTGTTTTCAATGTTTACATTTGACCTTTTGATCGTTTGACATGATCTAAGCGAGATACCAGAAAGTTGGTTTGAGCACAGATTTCATGCTTGAGCATGACAATTTGACAAATTAACTTATAAGAGTTAGATAAACATGATGACCAACCATCACGTGTTTTGGACATTTTTCTCCCACAACGTTCAGGTGTTATATCCACAAAACTATGTTTATATTTGGAATACATTATTCCTGTCTCTGAATGGGGAAAGAAGTGCCATTGACTATGACGTCACAATAGAAGATGACGTCGCAAGGCATTGTTATTTGACGTCATAGTTAGAAGATTGACCAATGAGTGTTACCCACTACTGGGTAACTATTTTTTCACCAACTCCTAGCTACTCCAATGTGTCGTAGGGGGAAATATGTATTATATATTTTATGTATGATACATCAGTCAGTTTAGATATCTTATTGACAAGCAAGCTTTTCTTTTATGAAAGACGTTGTTCCTTGAATAAATGTTAATAAATCTTAATTTGGCTTGTCAGCTACTCGTTTTTACAACCATGCTGTGTCAAACACGAGGAAGCGACAACCTAGCAAGAAAAGCCTTATAAATGTATGGGTTCAATTAATATTTTTTAATCTAATTGTAACTAATTGATTACATTAATACTGCTAACTTAATACAAGATACTGCAACATGCAGTATATGCTGAGAATGGCCCTAAAGCACGTAAAATTAGATCTTGAGTAGACGTATATACCAAGGGTTATTTACATCAGAATGAACCCAAAGGATAGGCACAGTGTGGAGCTATGCACCTTAACTGGATTTATCAACCTAGTAAGAATTCCTTATCAACCTGTGATCCTTACCACGAGAACTGCCTAATCTGCTATACATCTTCCTTAACCACACCATTTAGAAAAGTCCCGCCATAAAAAGGAATTCGTGTCATTATTTCCACGGCTGAGAAGCATTTCAAGTTGTAAATGTAATGAAGAAATCCGACTACTCCTACAGAGCGTGATACATCAGGGCACCGAGTAATTTAAACAGATGTTGGCTTCATTTTGAGGAAAACAACTATTCAAACTATGCAATATCTGATAAAGAAACATGGTAATAGTTTCTGAAAGTTATTTTGTTTCAAACACTTCTTTTTAACTAATTAGTGTTAAGATTGTGTGCACATCCTTTTTACAGGGAATCAAATTCACTCGCGTTTATTTTTATTTCAACTACAGACATCATCGTCAAATTTAATCGTGTATATTTGTTTTTTGTATATCTAATTCATTATTATATCTTAAAATATTAATGCATTTTTTAAATACTCTGCGACTTTGTCAGAAAAAAACATGGTTGGGCTAAGTGCGATGTCTTGTCCTGATTATAACACCGTGGTACTTTAGAGTGGTCCTGTGTGTCCCCCGTCATCTGTAGACATCCCTGTTTTATAAACAAACAGACGTGAGTATCGCCTTTCGGAAAGCTAACCAGGTCCACAGGACAACAGGTCCTCAGGCGAGAGAAGTGGTGCCAATAGGTATAGTGTTCTATGGAGACTGTAGAGGGCGTGACCCCGTAAACGTAAGTAGAGGCTGCCTGGTACATAGGGATATGGAAAGCGTATAATATTGCTGTAATTATTTCATCAACATTTATTCCTTCAGAACTACGCTCTCGTGACAAATTGAACGTTAAAATCATCTGTCAAACGAAAATATGTAATGGAAGAAAATTGTATATTTTCTCTGTGTGTGTCTCTCTCTCTCTCTCTCTCTCTCTCTCTCTCTCTCTCTCTCTCTCTCTCGCACTACTTTCAGTTCTTTCTATTTCACAGTTTTCAAGATATGACGATTTATTCATTGAAAACCTCTTTGGAGAGTTACAAATGAGGTCCAACGTTAAACACGACATATCTTCAAAGCTAGTCAAATGAAAATTGTAATCATTTTGTAACAGAAAAACACTGATGATTATCTTTCATTATGCACAATTTCGTTTCAAAAGCGTCTCAAATTAAGTTAAAAAATGCTGAATTGCTTTCAATACAGAACAGGAAATATGCTTGTGACCCTGAAGTTGGCACGTGAGCATAAGTTGTTCTATTACTTAAGTACCAACCGTCATAACTGCGATTATTTACCAGCGTGTCGTCAACACGTGTTTCCGCCAACGAACACTTAGCTGATCCAGTGTAAATGTGGAAACAGGAATCGATTATATATTATAAGATTAGAGTAATGTTATCCTAACCGCATCATTATTTACATCCCTTAATGTATGAGATATCACAAACTTACTAAATTGGATAGAATGTGATAGGAACAGGAATAAATTAATTTGACAACAAATAATTACATAAAATGGTTATTTTTGGAACAATCCTGCAGGGCAAAAAGGATAAAAAAATAAATAAATATCGATGCCATGTGTCCCATTGTAAAACCAAAGGAGCATTTCCGACCTGACCCAGTTCTACTATTGATATATCCAACCTGACCCAATTATACTATTGATTTACCGACCTGACCCAATTATATTATTGATTTACCGATCTTGACCAAGTTCTATTATTGATATACCGACCTGACCCAATTATACTACTGATATACCGATCTTGACCTAATTATACAATTGATACGCTAGACCTGACCCAATTATACTATTGATTTACCGACCTGACCCAATTATACTACTGATATACCGATCTGACCTAGTTATACTATTAATATACCGATCTTGACCCAATTATACTATTGATATACCGATCTTGACCCAATGATACTATTGATACACTCGACCTGACCCAATTATACTATTGATAAACTGATCTGACCCAATTATACTATTGATATACCCGACCTGACCCAATTATACTATTGATGTACCCGACCTGACCAAATTATGCTATTGATTTACCGATCTGACCTAATTATACTATTAATATACCCGACCTAGTCACTTTTGATATCAAAATATCCAACATGACCAATTTTCCTATAAACATACCCCACAAGACCAATTTTTCTATAAACATACCCCACATAACCACTTTTAATATAAACATACCCACCTTAACCAATATTCTATAACATATACCATATAATCATTTTTCAATAAACATATACCACATAGACACTTTTACTATAAACACTAATACTGAACTTGAATACTATCTTACCAACATCATTTAACTATTAGCCTGCCCGTCCAGAGACATTGAATATGCTTACTATAACTCGACATCCCATTTTACCATAAACAGTTTGTTATAACATCTCCTCCTCTTACCACTTTACCATAAACAGGTCCCGACCTAACCAGTTTTATAACAACATCTCCTCCCCTTACCACTTTACCATTAACAGGTCCTGACCTAACCAGTTTGTTATAACATCTCCTCCCCTTACCACTTAACCATTAACAGGTCCCGACCTAACCAGTTTGTTATAACATCTCCTCCCCTTACCACTTAACCATTAACAGGTCCTGACCTAACCAGTTTGTTATAACATCTCCTCCCCTTACCACTTTACCATTAACAGGTCCCGACCTAACCAGTTTGTTATAACATCTCCTCCCCTTACCACTTTACCATTAACAGGTCCTGACCTAACCAGTTTTATTATAACATCTCCTCCCCTTACCACTTTACCATTAACAGGTCCCGACCTAACCAGTGTTATTATAACATCTCCTCCCCTTACCACTTTACCATTAACAGGTCCCGACCTAACCAGTTTTATTATAACATCTCCTCCCCTTACCACTTTACCATTAACAGGTCCCGACCTAACCAGTTTTATTACAACATCTCCTCCCCTTACCACTTTACCATTAACAGGTCCCGACCTAACCAGTTTTATTACAACATCTCCTCCCCTTACCACTTTACCATTAACAGGTCCCGACCTAACCAGTTTTATTACAACATCTCCTCCCCTTACCACTTTACCATTAACAGGTCCCGACCTAACCAGTTTTATTACAACATCTCCTCCCCTTACCACTTTACCATTAACAGGTCCCGACCTAACCAGTTTTATTACAACATCTCCTCCCCTTACCACTTTACCATTAACAGGTCCCGACCTAACCAGTTTTATTACAACATCTCCTCCCCTTACCACTTTACCATTAACAGGTCCCGACCTAACCAGTTTTATTACAACATCTCCTCCCCTTACCACTTTACCATTAACAGGTCCCGACCTAACCAGTTTTATTACAACATCTCCTCCCCTTACCACTTTACCATTAACAGGTCCCGACCTAACCAGTTTTATTACAACATCTCCTCCCCTTACCACTTTACCATTAACAGGTCCCGACCTAACCAGTTTTATTACAACATCTCCTCCCCTTACCACTTTACCATTAACAGGTCCCGACCTAACCAGTTTTATTACAACATCTCCTCCCCTTACCACTTTACCATTAACAGGTCCCGACCTAACCAGTTTTATTACAACATCTCCTCCCCTTACCACTTTACCATTAACAGGTCCCGACCTAACCAGTTTTATTACAACATCTCCTCCCCTTACCACTTTACCATTAACAGGTCCCGACCTAACCAGTTTTATTACAACATCTCCTCCCCTTACCACTTTACCATTAACAGGTCCCGACCTAACCAGTTTTATTACAACATCTCCTCCCCTTACCACTTTACCATTAACAGGTCCCGACCTAACCAGTTTTATTACAACATCTCCTCCCCTTACCACTTTACCATTAACAGGTCCCGACCTAACCAGTTTTATTACAACATCTCCTCCCCTTACCACTTTACCATTAACAGGTCCCGACCTAACCAGTTTTATTACAACATCTCCTCCCCTTACCACTTTACCATTAACAGGTCCCGACCTAACCAGTTTTATTACAACATCTCCTCCCCTTACCACTTTACCATTAACAGGTCCCGACCTAACCAGTTTTATTACAACATCTCCTCCCCTTACCACTTTACCATTAACAGGTCCCGACCTAACCAGTTTTATTACAACATCTCCTCCCCTTACCACTTTACCATTAACAGGTCCCGACCTAACCAGTTTTATTACAACATCTCCTCCCCTTACCACTTTACCATTAACAGGTCCCGACCTAACCAGTTTTATTACAACATCTCCTCCCCTTACCACTTTACCATTAACAGGTCCCGACCTAACCAGTTTTATTACAACATCTCCTCCCCTTACCACTTTACCATTAACAGGTCCCGACCTAACCAGTTTTATTACAACATCTCCTCCCCTTACCACTTTACCATTAACAGGTCCCGACCTAACCAGTTTTATTACAACATCTCCTCCCCTTACCACTTTACCATTAACAGGTCCCGACCTAACCAGTTTTATTACAACATCTCCTCCCCTTACCACTTTACCATTAACAGGTCCCGACCTAACCAGTTTTATTACAACATCTCCTCCCCTTACCACTTTACCATTAACAGGTCCCGACCTAACCAGTTTTATTACAACATCTCCTCCCCTTACCACTTTACCATTAACAGGTCCCGACCTAACCAGTTTTATTACAACATCTCCTCCCCTTACCACTTTACCATTAACAGGTCCCGACCTAACCAGTTTTATTACAACATCTCCTCCCCTTACCACTTTACCATTAACAGGTCCCGACCTAACCAGTTTTATTACAACATCTCCTCCCCTTACCACTTTACCATTAACAGGTCCCGACCTAACCAGTTTTATTACAACATCTCCTCCCCTTACCACTTTACCATTAACAGGTCCCGACCTAACCAGTTTTATTACAACATCTCCTCCCCTTACCACTTTACCATTAACAGGTCCCGACCTAACCAGTTTTATTACAACATCTCCTCCCCTTACCACTTTACCATTAACAGGTCCCGACCTAACCAGTTTTATTACAACATCTCCTCCCCTTACCACTTTACCATTAACAGGTCCCGACCTAACCAGTTTTATTACAACATCTCCTCCCCTTACCACTTTACCATTAACAGGTCCCGACCTAACCAGTTTTATTACAACATCTCCTCCCCTTACCACTTTACCATTAACAGGTCCCGACCTAACCAGTTTTATTACAACATCTCCTCCCCTTACCACTTTACCATTAACAGGTCCCGACCTAACCAGTTTTATTACAACATCTCCTCCCCTTACCACTTTACCATTAACAGGTCCCGACCTAACCAGTTTTATTACAACATCTCCTCCCCTTACCACTTTACCATTAACAGGTCCCGACCTAACCAGTTTTATTACAACATCTCCTCCCCTTACCACTTTACCATTAACAGGTCCCGACCTAACCAGTTTTATTACAACATCTCCTCCCCTTACCACTTTACCATTAACAGGTCCCGACCTAACCAGTTTTATTACAACATCTCCTCCCCTTACCACTTTACCATTAACAGGTCCCGACCTAACCAGTTTTATTACAACATCTCCTCCCCTTACCACTTTACCATTAACAGGTCCCGACCTAACCAGTTTTATTACAACATCTCCTCCCCTTACCACTTTACCATTAACAGGTCCCGACCTAACCAGTTTTATTACAACATCTCCTCCCCTTACCACTTTACCATTAACAGGTCCCGACCTAACCAGTTTTATTACAACATCTCCTCCCCTTACCACTTTACCATTAACAGGTCCCGACCTAACCAGTTTTATTACAACATCTCCTCCCCTTACCACTTTACCATTAACAGGTCCCGACCTAACCAGTTTTATTACAACATCTCCTCCCCTTACCACTTTACCATTAACAGGTCCCGACCTAACCAGTTTTATTACAACATCTCCTCCCCTTACCACTTTACCATTAACAGGTCCCGACCTAACCAGTTTTATTACAACATCTCCTCCCCTTACCACTTTACCATTAACAGGTCCCGACCTAACCAGTTTTATTACAACATCTCCTCCCCTTACCACTTTACCATTAACAGGTCCCGACCTAACCAGTTTTATTACAACATCTCCTCCCCTTACCACTTTACCATTAACAGGTCCCGACCTAACCAGTTTTATTACAACATCTCCTCCCCTTACCACTTTACCATTAACAGGTCCCGACCTAACCAGTTTTATTACAACATCTCCTCCCCTTACCACTTTACCATTAACAGGTCCCGACCTAACCAGTTTTATTACAACATCTCCTCCCCTTACCACTTTACCATTAACAGGTCCCGACCTAACCAGTTTTATTACAACATCTCCTCCCCTTACCACTTTACCATTAACAGGTCCCGACCTAACCAGTTTTATTACAACATCTCCTCCCCTTACCACTTTACCATTAACAGGTCCCGACCTAACCAGTTTTATTACAACATCTCCTCCCCTTACCACTTTACCATTAACAGGTCCCGACCTAACCAGTTTTATTACAACATCTCCTCCCCTTACCACTTTACCATTAACAGGTCCCGACCTAACCAGTTTTATTACAACATCTCCTCCCCTTACCACTTTACCATTAACAGGTCCCGACCTAACCAGTTTTATTACAACATCTCCTCCCCTTACCACTTTACCATTAACAGGTCCCGACCTAACCAGTTTTATTACAACATCTCCTCCCCTTACCACTTTACCATTAACAGGTCCCGACCTAACCAGTTTTATTACAACATCTCCTCCCCTTACCACTTTACCATTAACAGGTCCCGACCTAACCAGTTTTATTACAACATCTCCTCCCCTTACCACTTTACCATTAACAGGTCCCGACCTAACCAGTTTTATTACAACATCTCCTCCCCTTACCACTTTACCATTAACAGGTCCCGACCTAACCAGTTTTATTACAACATCTCCTCCCCTTACCACTTTACCATTAACAGGTCCCGACCTAACCAGTTTTATTACAACATCTCCTCCCCTTACCACTTTACCATTAACAGGTCCCGACCTAACCAGTTTTATTACAACATCTCCTCCCCTTACCACTTTACCATTAACAGGTCCCGACCTAACCAGTTTTATTACAACATCTCCTCCCCTTACCACTTTACCATTAACAGGTCCCGACCTAACCAGTTTTATTACAACATCTCCTCCCCTTACCACTTTACCATTAACAGGTCCCGACCTAACCAGTTTTATTACAACATCTCCTCCCCTTACCACTTTACCATTAACAGTTATTCGACCTAACCAGTTTTATTACAACATCTCCTCCCCTTACCACTTTGCCATTAACAGTTCTCCGACCTAACCAGTTTTGTTACAACATCTCCTCCCCTTACCACTTTACCAGTAACAGGTCCCGACCTAACCAGTTTGTTATAACATCTCCTCCCCTTACCACTTTACCATTAACAGGTCCCGACCTAACCAGTTTTTTTAAAACATCTCATCACCTTACCACTTAACCATTAACAGGTCCCGACCTAACCAGTTTTATTACAACATCTCCTCCCCTTACCACCTTACCATTAACAGGTCCCGACCTAACCAGTTTGTTATAACATCTCCTCCCCTTACCACTTAACCATTAACAGGTCCCGACCTAACCAGTTTTATTACAACATCTCCTCCCCTTACCATTTTACCATTAACAGTTCCCGACCTAACCAGGTCCCTGGTCGATATGTTTTTCGGTAGAGAGTGCCCTGTATGATAGAGTTAGCGTGATGTGATTAACAAGTTACATTTGGGTGTGTGATCTATTATTTATCTCTATTTATTGGTACAGTATATAAGCAGGGCATAGGTAACTTGTTTGTGTCTGATAATTTATTGATGCACGGCCTCAAGTCTACTCTTTGGTTCCAACTAGGAAACTAGCGTGCCAACAAAAACAATATTCATGTATCTCTTTTGGATTGTGTTGTTGTTAGAAAGCGACTTTCAATGGACCGTGCATGTATACTGTGTGTCATGGCACGGAGGATATGTCATGCGTGTTTTTTTATAATTAGAGTCCGTTCGGACAGTATATATGTTTACTTCCGGTTCAATGACATTCAACAGCAGTCCAAACGACACATAATACAAGACGAATCGATCCCTTTTTAATCTCTTTGTCAAGCACCAATAACTGTTCGTAACAAAATGGAGGGTGTTATGTTTGTTTACATTAAAATTAAACAATGCATCTTGTGCTATCCTTACATCAACTGGCACTGTCAGAGATTGTACGTCTGAACTCTACTAACTCATCGTGTGAACCACCATCAAACACAGTAGACTTGAGCACCCTCTGATCCGCCAGACTGAATTTAACCATAGCTACACCCCAGGACAGCGTCAGGAAACCACATAACAACTACTGGAACATGCCAACATCATCCGTCCGGGGACTCACCGTTGCGAAATTGGGATGGACTCGTCAATAACGACATTGGTCCTACAGCGGACATCCACAGAAGAGCTAGACCAAGTCGACGACTACAGGAGAGAATATTGATACTTTCCCTGGCGAAGGAGACAGTCCGTTTAGCTCGGTGACATAAATTCACTTCACCATCTCCGGAGTAAATCAAACCACCGGACCAGATGCTATTTCATCACGTTTCTTCATAACTCCGTCCTCCAAAACAAATAGCAGCTTTGGTGCAAATATATCAGACATGATGAGATGTTGATACATTTCCTAGATTTAAATACGATGAGAGCAGAGCATACAACTACAGAGCCGTGTCCCTGATAAAGGCGATTTGCTCGAAGGTAATGGAATGTATTACATCTTAATGATGCATGTGGAACGCCACACAAATTTTCAGACTCGAGTTGAAAATCATTTGAGAATCCCTGAGCTTGTCAAATGCATTTAGGAGTTTTTCTGTTATATTTCTGATAGGCCCTCAAAAGGTTCCTTGGCCAGTGCCTACTCTACACGTTTCACCACTATGGAGTGCATAACAATAGCCTGACATTGAATGAGAGGTTCTCTAAGGGTAGCGGCAGAGGTTTTAGTAGGGGGTATAACGTAGTCGATGGCCGCTGTCGACTCTGGAGTACATGTAACACAAGGGACAGCCTGGGGCCCCTTCTCTTTTTGTTTTTATCAACTACCTACCAGATTCGGTCTTGTTGTTAGCGAAACTGTTTGCCGAGTGATGCATTTCCATTGTTTCGCCGGATCAGGAAGAGGGAAACTCCATAATACTCCAGAGCGATGGAGAGTGACTGGCAGATGGCATTCCCGCAATGCACTTACTTGATGTTGGCGTGCTCATCAGCGATTACCACCTCTGTTGGAGAGAAAACATGAATAAAAGCAGCCAAAATATTCAGATCGGTCAGCAAAATGAACTCAGAAGTGTTCAGTCTACATAAGAGCGACAGAGAACCAAATAGCTTACAGCAGATACACTAATTGGAAACAATGAAATGCCGGCTAGCCACATTACAGATAATTACACTTCCTTTATATATACCTAACAATAATTACACCTCCTAAATACCTAACGATAATTACACTTCCTAGAGATACCTAACGATAATAACACTTCCTATATACCCAGCGATAATTACATTTCCGATAAACCTAACGATTATTATACTTCCTTAATACCTAACGATAATCACACCTCCTATATACCTAACGATAATCAAACCTCCTAGAAACCTAACGATAATCACACTTCCTAGATACTTCATGATAATCACACTTCCTAGATACTTCATGACAATCACACTTCCTTGATACTTAACGATAATCACACTTCCTTGATATCGATAATCACACTTCCTTGATACTTAACGATAATCACACTTCCTCGATACCTAACAATAATCACATTTCGTAGAAAACTAACGATTTTCACACTTCCTAGATACCTAACGATAATCGCACTTCCTTGATATCGATAATCACACTTCCTTGATACTTAACGATAATCACACTTCCTCGATACCTAACAATAATCACATTTCGTAGAAAACTAACGGTTTTCACACTTCCTTGATACCTAACGATAATCGCACTTCCTTGATACTAAACGATTATCACACTTCCTTGATATCGATAATCACACTTCCTAGATAACTAACGATAATCACACTTCCTTGATTCTTAACGATATTCACGCTTCCTTGATATCGATAATCACATTTCCTTGATATTTAACGACAATCACACTTCATTGATACTTACGGATATTCACGCTTCCTTGATATCGATAATCACACTTTCTTGATACCTTACGATAATCACACTTCCAAGATACCTTACGATATTAACACTTCCTAAATATATAACGATAATCAAACGTCCTTGATACTCAACGTGAATCACACTTCCTAGATACCTTATGATATTAACACTTCCTAGATACGTGACCATCATCACACTTCCAGGATACCTAACAATAATCACACTTCCTTGATATTTAACGATAATCACACTTCCTAGATACCTAACGATAATCACACTTCCTATGTACCTTACGGAATTAACACTTCCTAGATACGTGACCATTATCACACTTCCAAGATACCTTACAATACATGTATTAACACTTCATAGAGATACTCAACGTGAATCACACTTCCTAGATACCTAACGATAATCACACTTCCTATGTACCTTACGATATTAACACTTCCTAAATACGTGACCATCATCACACTTCCTGAATTTCTACCAATAATCACAATGCCTTTATATTGATGAAGATAATCCATCTTACTAGATTCCTAACGAGAATCACATTTTCTTAATATTTCTAATGATATTATACTAGATGTACAAGGATCGATAATCATACCTCCTACATATTTAACGATTTCAAAAATCTTTTTTAAATAACCACACATCGTGTTTGCAGAACGATAATCACACTTACTATATATACAACAATAACTACACTCCTTAATACTGAATGTATTTTACACCGGCTTGAAACAGAAGGGAATCATGCTTCATTTATTTACAACGAAGGTAACATCTTGGTAAATCACAGTGTTTCTGTGAAATCCTCGTCCTGTTTGTGTTGATAGTTTCAGTTTATTCTGCGAGTGTTTTCGCAATAAATTTGCATAAATAATAATTGAATTCGATTAGAAACAGTAACATTCAAATGCGTAAAAAATATACACTGAGACCATTTCATTAATATTCATGATATGGTGATGTGGCGGTGTGTTGTTGTTTATCTAGATACGTACTCTGGTTTCATGTATATTTAACCACGAATACATAGGTGTGTTTGTGTTATTTTATATATAAATGACCAACGACTTGAAGATGCTATGTCATGGTGTTTAATATTTTAAATTTAGTCAAATCTGAAACTATGTCAGGGTCTAAACCCTGATATCTACCGTAAGGCTGAAAATTCGTATTAACATACTAACAGGTTGGGAAAGGTTGAGCCTTCGTTACAGATTTTGTTTGTTTGTTTGTGCGCTTGGTTTGAGTTAAACGTCTTCGGAACAACTAATGAAAACAAATTAAAGAGTTCATAAGTAGGGCCAAATAAAGATCTCAGATGTTGCAATGGGGGCTGCATATCATAGTGGTCTCTTCAATGTTCCCAACCAGGAGACACGAAAGAAACCCCGCGATCCTACAGGAGTCACCCATTAGTGGCCTCTTACGATAGGCGTGGTGGAATCTTTCTCCAGCCTGTAGGAGGTGTGTGTTTGTCTAAGTACGATATAGTCAGGCTTACCTTCTGTACCACTAGGTCACATAATACCACATGCCAAAGTATCATGTACCACATGGTCAGGTCCATGAAACACATGGTCAGGACTACATTTATATCACATTGTCAAATCAATATCCCTTACGAACAAGTTTTGACCCATTTTCTTATATCTTCGCCAAAGTTAAAATAATTCAATAAGTTGTCAATAAAATTCCAGGATACTGAATCAAAAGCTTTTTCGAATCCAATTAACATTAACATACCAGAGATATTTTCTTCCTCAGCAAACTGCATTATATCATAGACTGTACGAATATTTTCTCCTATGTACCTACCTGATAAAAAACCTGTCTGATCTTCATTGATAATATTTCCCAAGACTGTTTTAATCCTATTTGAGATTGCCCCAGAAGCTATTTTATAAGTAATATTTAAAAGAGTAATGGGTCTACAGTTTTTTAAGAAATGTCGAGGCTTATCTCCCTTTGGAATACAAGTTATTACACCATGCCTCTGAGTAACTGAACACTGACCAATTGTAAAAGCATAGTTTATGGAAAGGACGACAAAATTACCTAAATATTTCCAAAAATCTTTAAAAAAAATCTGCAGTGAAACCGTCAGACCCAGGACTTCTATTATTTTTCATGTTTTTGAGAGTTTTCCCTGCTTCATCAAATGTTATGTTCCCCTCAATGCTTTTAGATTCAATATTACTTAGTTTTTTAACATTACAATTCTGAAGATGGATTCCTAAATCAGTATTATTAACATCTCGATACTTATATAAATTTTCATAAAGAGACCTTACTTCAGCCAAAATATCCTCTTGGTTTGTAATGACTTCATTTTCCTTCTGAATCTTTGGAATAATTTTTGAGTTAAAATTTCTATTTTCCAAATTAAAAAAGTATGATGTCATACCAGTAGTATGAATGAGTGGTAATTTGTTGAAGAAGATGATGATGATGATGATGAGGAAGTTGGTTGTCTATTGTGTGAAACGTATTGATGTACTGGTAATGATGATGATTGTTTATTGTGTAAGAGTTGTATTGATACATTGGTAGTTATAATCTCATAATGATTGCGATAATGAGGAGGAGGAGGAGGA
>NW_018407380.1:201547-211547 GCF_002113885.1 Mizuhopecten yessoensis | reverse complement strand
TGGTCAAGCCTACGTACTACGATCAACTCGTATGTACCACATGGTCAAATCTAAGTACCACGGTCAAGTCTTATGTACCACATGGTCAAGTCCACGAACCACGATCAAGTCATATGTACTACAAGGTCAAGTCCACGAAACACATGATCAAATCTAAGTACTACGATCAAGTCTTATTTACTACATGGTCAAGTCCACGAACCACATGGTCAAGCCTACCTACTACGATCAACTCGTATGTACCACATGGTCAAATCTAAGTACCACGATCAAGTCTTTTGTACTACATGGTCAAGTCCACGAACCACATGGTCAAGGGTACATACTACGATCAACTCGTATGCACCACATGGTCAGGTCTACATACCACGATCAAGTCTTGTGTACCACATGGGCAAGTCTACGTACCCCGATCAAGTCGTATGTACCACATGGTAAAGTCCACGAACCACGATCAAGTTTTATGTACCACATCTCGTGGCTTAGACAGATGTTTGTAATCAGCTAGAGTCGAGTGTGTACTCTCTTATGTAAAAGCAACTTTGATTAAAATACATTTGATGGACAGGAGTCTAAAAATTCAATTTTGTATGATAATCGAAAGATCAGTAGCCATTTTGGTACAAACGAAATTGATATATTTTTTAACAAGCACCAGCGTAAGTCATATCAAATGGCTGTGCAAGTCTATGTACTATGTGGTTCGCTACAGGGTACCTTATGACAACTCCACACTGTATAGTATACTAAGCCAAATATATCCATGCTTTACTTACTTTTCCCCAAACACTCATTTAGTAAACTATTAGTTCACAAAGAAAAGTTAACTGTTCACAATTACCAGTTTTTATAAATTCACAATGAACAGTACCGTTAGTTCACAATATCCAGTTTACTGCAACAATACAATAAATATTTGATATGTACAGCCCTTTTTGGCTTATTTCACTCTGTAACAATTGGTCGTTATTTACATATATCTAAAGTTAGCTACCTCCGTGTTATTGAAGTGTCACCTCCATGTTTCACGCCAACCAAATATGTATCATAGAGCAAATTAAGAATACAGTTGCCTCCCCTTCTCCACATCAGATACAGTTAAAGGAAAGAAAAATCTTACTGAAAATTCCAGGTAGCAAAAGTCTCCATTTCCAACAACTACATCTCAGAATTGAAATAACGTGTTCCATCGCAAAGTATCAATGCTTGTATCTAACCCCCAGGATTTAGATTTAGACTATATCATTCTGTCATACAGAATATGAGACATGGAACCATTGAAAATTCCCTGATTTCTTACGGTCTGAAAAATTAATGTAATAGTATACGTTCACGTATAATGCTACTTTTTAACCCTGTACATATAAATTCACACTTTCTATATATGTACGTCCCCATTTCTTTTACAGCCTTTATATTTCATGTAAATCTTCGATTTTTTTCTATAAATTGTTGGGTGTATTCTTTCCCTCTGCAATCCCAACAAGTTTTTAATTGGCGTGACTTATTTATTATCCATAGCTGCATGTTAATCAATTATAAAAATTGATTCTAGAAAAATAACAATAAATGAGACTACTGAGACAATATCAAAGTTTATTAAGCAATTTTAATCCAATGTTGAAAGAGTTGGCCTCCTCGAACTTTTCACCTTCGTGTGCAGAGAACG
The DNA here is from genome assembly GCF_002113885.1 of Mizuhopecten yessoensis. Taxonomy (NCBI): domain Eukaryota; kingdom Metazoa; phylum Mollusca; class Bivalvia; order Pectinida; family Pectinidae; genus Mizuhopecten; species Mizuhopecten yessoensis. The sequence goes on along the minus strand of NW_018407380.1, from coordinate 209,878 downwards.
TGGCCCCTGGATTTTTGAGGATGCCTAGCGGGGACATAAACTGATTAAGATACCCCCATTGCTGATACCTAGCGGGGACATAAACTGATTGAGATACACCCCCATTGATGATGCCTAAAAGGCATATAAACTGATTAAGGTACATCCCCATTAAAGATGCTTAGAGGACATATAAACTGATTAAGATACATCTCCATTGAGGATGCCTAGCGGGCATATAAACTGATTTAGGTACACTCCCATTGAGGATACCTAGTGGGCATATAAACTGACTAAGGTACACCCCCATTGAGGACGCCTAGCGTGCGTATAAATGGATTAAGGTACACCCCCATTGAGGATGCCTAGCGGGCATTTGAACTGATTAAAGTACACCCCCATTGAGGATGCCTAGTGGGGACATAAACTGATTGAGATACACCCCCATTGATGATGCCTAGAGGCATATAAACTGATTAAGGTACACCCCCATTGAGGACGGCTAGAGTGCATATAAATGGATTAAGGTACACCCCTATAAAGGACGCCTAGCGGACATATAAACTGATTAAGGTACAAGCCCATTGATAATGCCTAGCGGTCGTATAAATTGATTAAGGTGCACCCCCATTAAGGAAGCCTAACAGGCATATACACTGTTTAAGGTACACCCCAATTAAGGATGCCTAGCGGACATATAAACTGATTAAGGAACACCCCCATTGAAGATGCCTAGCGGGCATATAAATGGATTAAGGTACACCCCTATAAAGGACGCCTAGCGGACATATAAACTGATTAAGGTACAACCCCCATTGATAATGCCTAGCGGGCGAATAATTGATTAAGGTGCACCCCCATTAAGGAAGCCTAACAGGCATAAACACTGTTTAAGGTACACCCCAATTAAGAATGCCTAGCGGGCATATAAACTGATTAAGGTACACCCCCATTAAGGATGCCTAGTGGACATATGAACTGATTAAGGTAACCCCCATTAAGGATGCCTAACAGGCATATGTACTGATTAAGGTACATCCCCATTGGGCATATAAACTGATTAAGGTACATCCCCATTAAGGATGCTTAGCAGGCATATAAACTTATTAAGGTACACCCCCATTGATGATGACTAACGGGCGTATAAACTGATTAAGATATATCCCCATTAACTATGCCTAGCGGACATATAAACTGATTAAGGTACACTCCCATTAAGGGTGCCTAGCGGACATATAAACTGATTAAGGTACAACCCCCATTGATAATGCCTAGCGGGCGAATAATTGATTAAGGTGCACCCCCATTAAGGATGCATAACAGGCATATGAACTGATTAAGATACATCTCTATTGATGATGCCTAGCGGGCATATAAACTGATTAAGGTACACCCCCATTAAGGATGCCTAACAGGCATATGAACTGATTAAGGTACATCTCCATTGATGATGCCTAGCGGGCATATAAACTGATTAAGGTACACCCTCATTAATGATGCCTAGCAGGCATATAAACTTATTAAGGTACACACCCATTGATGATGACTAACGGGCGTATAAACTGATTAAGATATATCCCCATTAACAATGCCTAGCGGGCATATAAACTTATTAAGGTACACCCTCATTAAGAGTGCCTAGCGGACATATAAACTAATTAAGGTACACCCCCATTAAAAATGCCTAGCGGACATATAAACTGATTACGGTACATCTGCATTGAGGATGCCTAGCAGGCATATAAACTGATTAAGGAACACCCCCATTGATGATGCCTAGTGGACATATGAACTGATTAAAGTACACCCCCATTAAGGATGCCTAACAGGCATATGAACTGATTAAGGTACACCCCCATTGATGATGCCTAGCGGGCATATAAACTGATTAAAGTACACCCCCATTGATGATGCCTAGCAGGCATATAATCTTATTAAGGTACACCCCCATTGATGATGACTAACGGTCGTATAAACTGATTAAGATATATCCCCATTAACAATGCCTAGCAGACATATAAACTTATTAAGGTACAAGCCCATTGATAATGCCTAGCGGGCGTATAAATTGATTAAGGTGCACCCCCATTAAGGAAGCCTAACAGGCATTACACTGTTTAAGGTACACCCCAATTAAGGATGCCTAGCGGGCATCTAAACTGATTAAGGAACACCCCCATTGAAGATGCCTAGCAGGCATATAAACTGATTAAGGTACACCTCTATAAAGGACGCCTAGCGGACATATAAACTGATTAAGGTACAACCCCATTGATAATGCCTAGCGGGCGTATAAATTGATTAAGGTACACCCCCATTAAGGAAGCCTAACAGGCATATACACTGATTAAGGTACACCCCAATTAAGGATGCCTAGAGGGCATATAAACTGATTAAGGTACACCCCCATTAAGGATGCCTAGTGGACATATGAACTGATTAAGGTACACCCCCATTAAGGATGCCTCTCAGGCATATGTACTGATTAAGGTACATCTCCATTGGGCATATAAACTGATTATGGTACACCCCCATTAAAAATGCCTAGCGGACATATAAACTGATTAAGGTACAACCCCATTGATAATGCCTAGCGGGCGTATAAATTGATTAAGGTACACCCCCATTAAGGAAGCCTAACAGGCATATACACTGATTAAGGTACACCCCAATTAAGGATGCCTAGAGGGCATATAAACTGATTAAGGTACACCCCCATTGATGATGCCTAATAGACATATAAACTGATTAAAGTACACCATTATTAATGATGCCTAGCGGGCACATAAACTGATTAAGGTACATTTCCATTGAGGATGCCTAGCAGGCATATAAACTGATTAAGGTACACCCCCATTGATGATGCCTAATGGACATATAAACTGATTAAAGTACACCATTATTAATGATGCCTAGCGGGCACATAAACTGATTAAGGTACATTTCCATTGAGGATGCCTAGCAGGCATATAAACTGATTAAGGTACACCCCCATTAAAAATGCCTAGCGGACATATAAACTGATTACGGTACATCTCCATTGAGGATGCCTAGTGGACATATAAACTGATTAAGGTTTATCATCGACAGGGAAGGAGTGGAGAGAATGAGGTCCGAAACCTTAGATCTTTTTCTCAGTCACTTTTTTCAGGGATGGGGTGGGGGAGGGGTCATACTGACATGTTTTTCCTTTTTTATTATTTTATGAAAGGCAGTGTGTGTTTCTCTTCAAATTGATCATCATATAGTATTCCAACGAATGAGCCAAGCATGCAAGAACAGAAGAGACACAGAAAACTCTGGCATCAATAAAATAAGCATCACGGCGCTATTTTTCATGTCTTCATCTTAAATTAATATATAAATACATTATTTTTTTTGAATATTTCACAACATAATTTCTTAGAAATTCTTATAAGCTGAGCAATACTGAAAAAAATCTCACTATTCATCGACATATTTTATACACTCATTTTTGTTTTGTTTAAATAATACTGATCATTGATGATATTGTGTTAAAACAGGGAGTGGTGCACTACACATCCCGAGTTTAAATAATGGTGAAGATGGTGAACGTTATGCTAAACAATGAGTAGTTGCATTTGTTTGTGTGAGAGAGTGTAACATTATGCCATGTTAATGTATTGTAATTGTAAAAAATGACTTGAAAAATAAGTGTGAGTTATATATATTTATATTGATTATTATTAAATTTTGTGAATAAGATTGCTTTATTGTTCTCTAAAAATGCTAAAGATTGCACCGTGCATTGCGCAAACTATCCTCATTATTGAATACATAATAGGAATTACTTCCCTTTCATGGTCCTGCGAATTCTAGTGCTTTGTTTCGATTTAATAATGTTTCGATTAAAACAAAATGTAATGCTTATTCAAATAATCAAAATATTCAAATCAACAGATCTGTGTTTTATAAAGTATGTACCAGAGACATATAAATTATACATAAGAGTTCAAAGTAGTCGTTCGTTTCGTTTTATTTTTTCTTGCAATCTCCCGCCATTTTATAAAAATATCACGTGACATTTTGTTTTGATATCGATGGTGCACGCTTGTTAATTAACATGGATATACAGGTAAACACAATACAAAAAGTGAAAAAATGCAAAATATCGTTCTGGTTGTGGAAGGAGAAAAAAATGGTTTAATTTTGCAAATGGTAAACTCGGAGCAAAAGGGAATGGCAGTACTCTGCCAGGTTGTAAAGAGTGCGGGTATGGGTGGGGAATCTTCAATCTGACAATTGGTGAATTACGGATATGTTTGTGATCGTGTTCTCTAGTGCATTGTTATGTGCAGTGGGTGTTTTTTTTTAGAATTTGTTAAAGGATAAAAAAAACAGGTTAAAAGGCTATGCGGTGTGTTAAAATATACGTATATTGTCGTTTACAATCAACATATGAGTGACAGTAAGTGAAATACATCATCATAGCAATATGTAGGACTTGGATGCGTTACTATCGGCAAAATTGTTAGCAATTTTTACACCTAAATTCAAGCTAGCTAGGGTACTGTAAGTTTGGTGCGAAATATATATATATTATTCTACTTGTATTGAAATATTGCATTAATCCAACTGAGCATATAATGCCATGCTAATTATTATATAAGTTGGATTGCAAAATCTAGACCAGACATAAAGCGGCTATATCCACAGCGACCTGATAATTTGTTACAGCTATATATATTGGGACCTAAACTAAGGTGTGCAGAGTAATTTTACATGTTTGGTGTTTAGACTAATTTTGCATTATTATTATTATGCTTATATTTAAAATTACTCTGAACACCTTATAGTTTAGGTCCAAATATAGCTGTAACAAACTTTCAGGTCCCTTTCATGTGGAAATTCTCGTATTTTGTATTAAATGAAACCCTATTTTCGGCCATAAATGGAAAATATATTTGAATTACATACCAGTATCACATGTCCTGTGTTGCCATCTGCTACATCCGTAGCACTGCAACACATGCTGCCTCGTCAAAATACTTACATATAGACCAGACATAATTAATACTGCCTCGGCCTCATCACAAGGTCACAACAGTTGTCGCTCATGATGATTAGGTGCAAAGTGGATTGATCGTTGTTCAATTGACAACATCATTGTTTGTGTAAGGCAATAAAAACAAAATAACACCAGTACGTAATTAAATAAATCCTTTTATATATTTATTTAAATATAATTGTAATGATAAATGTATATTTCCCATGTATTTAACATGTATAGATACATAGTAGGGCCGATTTCACTTGAGTAAAATTGGCCTGGCCGATATTACCGTGGGCCGATTTAACCAATCCCCTGGAGCTAGAAATTGAGTAGTATCTGTGGCTATATCTTCTATCTTACAATTGTTTTATTTGCTTCCTTGAAATAACTGTTCTACACATGGTTTAGTTTGAACTAAATTGATTGTGTACATTCATATCAGGCGGAAAAAAACTGATAAACTTGTTACTCCATGGAAAAACCATGCTTGACAGACAGACGCACCTACATAGATATCCCCAATTTCTCATGATCAGATAACAGGTGATCATTCAAGAAAAATTGGAAAGGTTACATTTTGGCATGTCAAAACACAAGTTACAATTAAAATGAAGAAGTATTCAGAGAGTGACCAGATTTTCTGAAAAAATAATCAGTATGTCTTTATATGAGGTTTTTTTTTCAGGCAAAAGGCATTAAAGCTGAGCCGTCATTGACTGGTTCAACACGTACAATAGAAGATTATGTCATGAACATTGTGAAGAATTTAAAGAATCTGGAATACTCATCCCTACTTGATGTGCACGAAACTCTTCAAAAAATGAAAACCAGTATGAAATCTAAGCATGAACTGAATTACTGGAAAGTGTTGCAGTGTCTTGGAGAAATGTCTGTCGACTATTTTGTGAGAACTCTTATCCTAAATGAGAAAGCGTCCTGTAAGTGCCATACATATTCAAATCTGTTTTGTCTCATGCAGCTGTTTGTTCAGTTGCAGGTTAATGTTGCAGTTATCAAACGACAGCTGACGTATAAAGGACAACTAATCCCTGTGTTCTTTAAAGCACTGAGACAGAAAGAAGATCCCTCCCTGGTTAGAGAAGGGCTAATCGGAATGTATCGCCTGCTGATAGTTGGAAGAGGAGAACTTGTAGAAATCTACATGAATAACAGAATACTAATGGACTTTCAAGCTCAGATAAAATGCCGCTTTTCCAGTGTTGGGATACATTCCCTTCATGCAGTTGCTTATTGTTCAGAATTAATGTATGTTATGGCTGTTCATGGAACTCCCAAGACACGAAGAATTATTAAGAATTCTCCAGCCCTCCGAGTACTGAAAGACTATTGCACAAAGCTGAAGAAGGAGATAAAAGATCATGAACTACCAGATATGTACAAGATATTAGACAACCATGAATCCATTATCGGTGTTGTGACTGACGAATACGAAGCTGAGGAAATGGCCGAGACCTGGAAACCCAAAGTGATATTAAAGGAGGAATTAGAAAATGGTTTTGAATTTGCTAAAGATCTGATTTTCTGTTCTTCCCCAGCCTGCCGCAAACAGTACACAGAAGGGGTTGACAAACAGTTTCGATATTGTGGTGCTTGTAGACTTTCAAGGTACTGCAGTGAGGCATGTCAGAAAGAACACTGGAGAAAAAGCCACAAGACCAGCTGTCTTCAAAATCCACAGGAAGAACCACTTTGATTCAATAATGATATTGTAAACATACCCATTCTTTGGTTCATTTTAAAAGAGAGAAAATATTCTCTTCAGTATAAAACTGCCAAATGCAAAGCAAATATCTGTGTAACATTTGGTTTGCGTTATGCAATATGTGACACTATCAGCCATGCATATTTTTATTTTTTTTAAATATGTGTTCTTTTATTTTACCCTTTTTCTTTTTCTTTTTTTATGCCGATAGTTGGATGAATTTTACTGGTATCACTATAGTAACAATCATACAAAAGATTCAAATGTATTAAAACAAATGCATAATCTTTTAACTAGTTAACTCATCATTCACCCCGAAATTTCATAATAAACTAATCCAGCCTTTCAATTGGAAGAGTTCAAATGTGTCTTCAGGTGTGAATGAGTTGAATCTTGATCATTACCCTAATGTTGTGAAGTGACATGCATTTACATCATTAAACAAATATGCTTCAGAGTATACGTATGCTATCACGATGTTAAATAGTATATGAACAGTTAATGGCCAATAATGAATTTGCAAATTAATGTTTATTCATATTAGGGGTGTCGCAATACGACAAAAGTGTATCACGATATATTGCAATACAGATTGAATGTATTGCGATATGTATCCCGATATATTGTCATAGGAAAGATGTGCTCGATTTTATGATAAGTTGTCAGAATGTTATCAAACTTCATCATATATAATATGGATCACATAGATTTAAGATGTTTGTCAAACCAACCATCGATTACAAAATCTTAACTAATTTCCTACCATTATTAAAAGCCTGTTTTATGCTTATTTGCATATATCTGTTATAATTTGTAGTAATTTGCAAAGTTAAATCACCAAGCAGAATGATAAAAATAAAAATAAGCTTTTAAAAAAATATTGCGATACAGCAATATTGCATCTCTGTATTGTAGTACAATACGATATATAGAGAATAATACATGCCTTTTTCCATATCACACCCAGTATCACCCCGAGACTGCAATATCAGCCCAAGGGCCGAAGGCCCCCAGGCTGATATTGATCGAGGGTTGATACTGGGTGTGATATGGAAAAAGGCGTGTTTTATTCTGTTTATTACATACTTACTAATAAAAACTACTATCTTATGATTTATTTTAATTTTTGGAATATTGAAAAACGATTTTTTTTCCAAATGGGGTGTGATATGGGTTTTGCGGGCTGATATGGGTTTTGGGGTGTGATACGGCGGGGGCTGATACGGGTTTTGGGGTGTGATATGGCGAGGGCTGATATGGGTTAGAGCAATTGTGTCGTATCGCATATACAAAAAACCCGTATTTATTAGTAAGTATGTAATAAAACTGTGTATTGGGATATACCTGTTTTCCGATATATTGTGACAGCCCTAATTCATATTCAATTAAATGTTTGAAAATGATTGTTTTGAAGGTATTTCTAAATTAATTTGGACAAAAGTTTCTGCACAAATCAGAATTCAAAGTAGTGTCTCTCCTCTTGAAAAAGAAAACACTTCACATTTTTAGGTCACCTGAGACAAAGTCTCAAGTGACCTATTGCGATCGCCTTTTGTCCGTCGTCGTCCGTCGTCCGTCGTGCGTCCGTAAACAATTTACATTTTCGACTTCTTCT